>NC_056725.1:366648937-366701437 GCF_019279795.1 Protopterus annectens | reverse complement strand
GATTTGGCATGCAGAATAACACTCCCCCCTAGGAGGATATCCATTCTATACGTTTATCCCACCTCTCTACCACCCTACTTTCAGTACAAGGTTTCCATGCAGGAGTGAAGGGGCTATAGTGCTCTCTTTTTGCCTGGGAATGTCTGGCTTCTATCCCTGTTGAACCAATATATAGATAGAGGAACATTTGGGGGTGGGCCTGGAGGAAGACAGGAAAAAAAAAGAAAACAATTGCCTAGAGAACTGTTTCAAAGTCTACCAGTGGTTTTCATCAGTGAGCATTCCAAAAATAGAATAATTTTGTTTTTCCTTTTTCCCTGAAATGTTGTGGCCCTGGAATTAGTATAGTGACCCCCCCATAAAAAACAAAAATGATCTTTAGAAACTGTTCAGTTGTATTTTGATAAACTTTCCTAGAGAGTGGTCTTCCAGTTTGCCAAGTAGTGTAGGAATATGGGAATGGTAAGCAGGTTAATTCCACACGCTGTACTTTTATGCACTGCCAAGTCGTAGCATAACTGCTCACTGATGTGTAGACAAACACCATGGTTATTAGCAGTACAGTGCCCTGAGGTGACAGAGTGTCATAGTAATACATTGAATTCATTACTTCATATGTCACATGCACAAGAAATGCCATGCGTGTTTAATTTGGAAGCACACTGGTTATGGCAGACATTATTTTTAGTTTTTTTTTATAGTGTAGTGGAAACCTTTGATTGATACTGACCGTTTTTGCATAATGTCGTTTTGTATACATGTGTTACGTTTTCTTTTTGGAATTAAGTATTTCTGCTGTTGGTGTGATTGCTTGAAGAGGTGAGGTTAGAGCACCACCACTTTAATATTTAGGTTTGATTGATTGCTTTGGTGTCTGGTTTGGCCAAGGTTAGATAACAGTATCCTTGTAGTCATACCTCTCAACCTCTTAGTGCAAAAACTCTGGACAAAACCTAAAGTAATGGGGGGACAAAGGCCCAAAAATAGGGACAGAATTTAAGTACTGCTCTTAAAAAATTAGATTTTGTGTTGGCATGCATTTTTCTGAAGGATATGAAGTCTGAAACTGAAACACTTGTAATTATTTAGCGACTTCAACCCTCAAAAATTTGCTAGAAAACTGTAAATTCTCAAGAGGAACAGAGCAAAAATATGAGGTAAAAATCTGGTCAGTTCAGAGCTTGCTTGCAGTAATAAAGTTATGTCCTCATCAAATGTTTTCTATCTCTGTGCGTTTCAGTTTTAGACTAATAGATTTAGTTGGGATTTCTTGCTGTTCCTGTCATGATGTTGGTAACCACCTTGCACATTAACTGTAGTGTGGGGAAGCTGTAGAGGCTTTTCCAGTGTGGTCTGCTTTGATGAAGGAAGCAGCATTCCATACTGTCCAGCAGAATGACATTTGAAACTCTGGTTTCAGTCGATAACAGTGATGGTGTAGGCATGTGATAACATAGCGATTGTAATATCTCGTAAGTATCGAATCACTGGGATTAAATTACCCTGCTTGTGGTATATCACTCTGATTATCAATAAGTGTAGAAAATCTTTTGTCATACGAATGTGCCCTTGGTATGCTTACATTGTTTTCTATATTTTCATTGCATTTAAGGAGTTTCCTATCATGTAGAACTGTTATTTTGGATGGCAGTTCTCATGTTTTTATTGTGATGTTGCATCGTTTTGTATTCGTTCAATTGCTCTGTAGCTGTTGACTATTATTTGACTTCCTAGGTAGCATATTTTGGAGTGTTATAATAAGTCAGCAAGAGTTAATGTAAGACACTTTGTCAGATGCTGGCTGACGTGAGACTGGCCTTTGGCAGAGGAGTTTGGGAAGATTAAGGGAAGGCTCTCTTGACTGCCCACTGTATTGTGATGTATAGTAGACTTAGTGCAGTAGTGCATTGCATGGTGTATATGACTCCCCTGTCCCCTCTGGAGACCTTCCAGCAAGAGAATGATATTGTACATATGTGAACAAAGACAGAAAAACCCGTGCAGTATTACAGTTGTTAATGCATGTAGGAAAAGGCATCAGCATTCAGTAATGCGTTTTTGTCGCAGTTAGCTTCCACTGTTACAGCAATGTTTTGCAGAGTGCATGACTGTAAGGGGAGTATATAAAGTGCGTTGTAGAGAGCGTGTTGGTCTTGTTTTTATATTGAGTCATATATTGCAGGATGTACTCTTGCTAAGTAGCAGGAAGGAATCAGTAGGAATCAGTTGGCTGCAAAGTGAAAGGAAGTGCTGGTTGAATTATTGTAGTGGCTGGCTCTTTGCCATCTGCGATAACATGTCTTGTTGTTGCACACCTCCAGTCTGCTCACCTTTTGACCCTTTCATCAGTCATCATGTGAACAAAGCTTGCATAAAGCAGTAGCTCAGTGTAAGACCCATTGTTACAGTACTGCAGAATGAGTCCGAGATACACAGAAGGCATTTTCATGCTTGCTGATTGATTTCATTGCAGAGCCGTCTCCAGATGATGCACAATACTCAATTCACTTTCATTCATCGACAGTGTTCATGCTGGTGCCCGCCCTGAAGTCAGAACAGTGTTTGATCTTCATTCGTAGTTTCCATAAACTATCATGGGGGAGGGGGAATACACTCTGATCTCTGTAGCCAATGTACAACTTGGGGACTTGTTTCAGCAGTATGCATGTATGTGTAGGAAATGAATAACTGTTTTATCTAAAAAAAAAAAAAGAAGGCTGTAGCCTACAGACTTATAGTTAAAAGAATTTGCCTGCTCCATTCCGTCTTATAAAACAGGGGGATGGGGGATGCGGATTGTGGGCATGAAGCACCTCTAGTCCCTTCAAGTCCCACCCACAATTGCAGTATTCCAGGAAGGTAATACTGAAGAGTCCTTTGACAGGAGATTCCATCAGCAATATGTTTATATGCTCTGTGCTTGGGGACACGTGAATGTCTTTGGATGTGATGCAGAGGTTTATTGCAAAGCACACATTTTTTCTTGTTTTTTGGCATGTTTAAGTACATTTAGTAATATGTTCCTTCATTAATTCTTTGTCAGTACTTATGGTTTTGTTATATTATCAACATACCTATGAAGACCCCTAGCATGGTTTTCATATCATCTGAGATTTACCATATTAAAACAATTTTCTTTTTCTTAGCTTGTGGTATTATAGGTGGGAGTGCTAATAACTTCATGTTCTTAAGTCATGCCTGGTAATAAGCACGTTCTCCTTTATTTACAGCTAGCGCTGCATCTGTTAATGAACTGTGGTTTACATTTTGCTCAATGAAAACTTTGCCAGCTTATGTGCCACGGAATATCTTAGCATGTCAAGTACTTGAATAGGAAGAGTATGTGTGCAGGAATGCTGCTGATTTATTCATGGGACATAGGGAATTCTGTATGTAGCAGTACTAATTATAGTGACAGCTTTCTGAAGTTACTTGTACAAAGTATGAACTGTGGCACCTGGCCTAATTAAGCAATTGTTGACACCACTGCTACCTAGAAGCCCTTGCCGTGTGTTTTGGTTGACCTTGAACTTTCCACAGTTTTGTGGAAGTTTGAACATCTGCCGACCTTTTTCTCATATGGCAGTGTGCCTACAAGACCATGAAACATGTCTCACCACTCACCTGCAGCCATTTATTGTTGTGCATTATGGGAGAAGGAGGAGAAATTCTCCAAGATGGAGCTAGTCATATAGTGTAAACAATTAGGTAATGTGCATGTCTGCAGTTAAGAGTTCTGGGTTGGGGCAGTTTGTATAAAGGTAGAGGGACTTGGCACAATCTTAAGAAAAGCGCAATAGAAATTATTACTTATAGTTATGAGTATCCATTGCATTATATTCTGCAGACCTGGGTCTCTTATCCAAAAAATTTCCAAGGTCACTTGTGAAAATGAACATTTGTATTAGAATGACCTTATGTGGTTATCATTGACTAACAGAGCTGTAATAATAAATGCAGAATCCCTTATGTGGGCAGTTTTATTTTGTGCAGAAGAGTTCCGTTATGTAATTTTAGATTGTGTGCCAGTTTAAAAGGTCACCTTTTATGTGTTGTCATGGTGTGGGTTGATGTACGAGTCACCTGTTTTTAACCCAGATGAATATCGGTCCTTACATGCAATTGTAAAACGTGTCAGTCACTTTGTAATGCTGTAGTTCGTTAAATATTATAGTTAATTTCTCAACACATTGTATAAGCACAGCAGTTTAGGATACATTGCGCCATGATGCATACATTTTGTGTGTGTGTGTGTGTGTGTGTGTGTGTGTGTGTGTGTGTGTGTGTAGTATGATTCATTAATTACTTGTTTATGTGCTTTCTTCTCAACAGAGTGCTCACTCCCACATTAAGCCTAAAGATTATCTGGATAGTAAGGAAAAGGCTTTTCTGTTTACATTATGAGATTGCTTAGGGGTATAAAAACAGCTGCTCTTGTGCTGTGAACCATGATGTGCCCTGCTAACACACAAGATAGAGGCATCTAAGTAAGAAGTAACATGTAATTCATGCTAAAGATGACAAAGAAGAAGTTACTCAGCAGTTGAGTATTTAGGGCACCTTCGGTATGACAGTAGTCAGTCATGGGTACCTGTCACTTGCAAATTTACATTCACAGTAACTCCGACAAAGGAAATGTGAGTACAACAAAAGTTAGCAGAAAAGGGACTAGTCTGTAGAAGCATATGGTTACTTGAGTGCACGGTCTGATGAAAACCACAAGCTAAATTTTTTTATAGATGATTATTTATTAAATTGATGCTCACTGATGTTGGTTAATTTTTTGACCGCTGTTAGTCATCATTTATTTTATTTTCTATGTGTCCTTTGTTGACTGGTTTGCTCCAGTAGGCCAGTAGCTTCTTTTCAGAGGAGAGACCTGAAGTAGTGTTCGTGCTGACTAGGGGAATTTTCAGACAGACTACTGAGGAACATCTCCCTAGTCTTTTTGATTAAGTGGCTTTTGATCTTTTTCATCTTCTTGAGCTGCCACGATTCATGCAGGTGGGATCCAGATTTAGCAACTCGGGTGCAGAATGGATTTTGCAGACTTTAGTAATAGTTTTTTTTTTTACAGGTTAATAAGTGTGTGCAGAATGTGAGCTGCTCATTGCTACCTGTATCACACATAACTGAATTACCTAATCTTTGCCATTATTTAGTGACTAGTCTTTAGCAATTTCACAGAAAACCCCTGTTTTGATGAGGGACAGTGCAACAATTTGAGCCCAAATCAGGGACGTTTGAGTGTTTGTGATACATACTTTGTCTTATATCAGGTCCTGTCTGAATGTCATACAATGCTCTGATATTCCAGCAAGGGCCGGATCATACCAGTGCCTGTTGTTTTAATCATGAGCTAACCCTTAATGCCAAGAAATGCAGTATAGTTATCTTAAGAAACTCTTGCATTACCACAGCTTACCATATGAACAGCAGTAATTCAAGTCATGAGAGATTTTGGCACTTACGTTGATAATGAGCTCTCCTCTAACCAACATGTCTCTATTTTTTAAGACAATACTTTTACCTTGCAAAACCTATACTTTTTTGCGTCTTCTGAAGGTACAGTGAAGTCATCATTTTACTTTATTCATCCCTTATTAGACTCATCATTGTATATCATACCATCTTTGGCTTGTAACTCATTTAGCACCTTAACCAGCTGGAGAAATCTCAGTGATTCCTCACCAAAACATATGTCAGATCCAAGGACCGCATACTCTTTTGTACTCTGAAACAGTAACAGTCTTATTCTTATAATCTTTCTTATATAGGCTCCAGTGGAGTGATCCCTGCTTAGCTTAACACGCTGTGAATGGTCCATCACCTTTTGAGTTCCTTCACCTCAGTAGGACCAGTGGTAATGCATGGACTCTATCAATGTTTACATGCGCTGTCTCCGAAATGGGCTGCTTTTGCATAGCAAGGACAGTAATTCTCTGCCAGCCTTTAAAACTAGTCTGGAAGAGTGTAGAGGTGATCATGAATTTCATCTTGTATTTTTGAAGGCAGTCAGCTTAATGGGAATAACTATTAATCTCCAACCACTGCTTGGTGATATGATTATGTTTCTCGATGTTCACCTAAGGCCTAGGCTTAGTATGTAGTTACGAGCAGGTTAGTGCAGAACTTTACTACAATGTAACCCATTTCTCTTGCAACTGTTTTAAGCAATATAATCTGTGGAGTGCATTGAAATGGCTGCACGGTATGTTTTGCATTCAGTTGTGGAGCTGATTGAAATGACTGTACTGTGTGTTTTTAGTGCATTAAAATACTGTATGGTATGATTTATGCCTTGAAATAACTTAGCCAGTGGGCTGTGACATTGCTGAAAAGGGTTCTCAGATCAGTTTGCTACTTCATGTTAACAAACATTTAATAAAAAATAAACAAACGTAATCTTAGGAAGCACTATTCTTACTTCAGTGCTTGCATAAAGCAAAAGATAACAGTAGTGGTTACTGTGAGTTGGATTTTTCTGTTGAACATTTTTAAACAAATTATGAAAATGAATTTCTTCTTTACTATTATCTTGTTATGGTGGATGGGCTTATGTATGTCAACAAGGCTATGAGATATACTCTGATGGGCAGGTCATGACAGAGTGACCTGACTAAATGTGGTCCACTGGAGAAACTAGTGACAGTCCATCCCAGTACTGTTTGCCAAGAAAACCCTCTGGATAAATACGACTAGAGACATGTTGTGATGACCCTAAAAGGTGAAACTTCCAGGATTGACGGTATAAATAGAGAAGAAGTAAGATTGGTGCTTGAAGTTGTGACATAGATGAATTAAAGCAGAAAATCAAATTCGGGAACACAAAACAAGCCTCCAGGCCAGTTATATACAATCCCAACAATGTCCCACTTGAATAAATAGTGGAGGTGAGGATCCCATTTAAAGGCCTAGACCTGGTGGATAAAATGCCTGAAGAACTGTGAATAGATATTTGGAATGTTTTCCTGAAGGTGACAAAGAAGAAAAAAATATTACTAAATATAAAAATAGATCAAAAAGGAAAAAGTGGCTGTTTTTGGAGTCCTTGGAAGTTACCAAGGAAAGGAAGAGAGCAAAAGCGAGTGGAGACAGGGAAATATGTCAAATGAAATGCGGAGTTCCAGAGAAGGAAAGGATGCACAGTTGGACCAGCTGTACAGAAAACAAATGAGGTTAGCACAGCATGAGTGGTAAGAGATGTGTTCAAGAAGAGTGGCAGTGGTACTGGAAGCTTCTGTGCAATAAGAGCATGACAAAAGACTGATGGGGAGGATGTAGCTGAAGACATTACGAAAAGTGGTAGGAATGTACAGAAATACTAAGTAAGATGGACCCTAACCTCTCTGAATACAAATGATGGTATATTCACTGATTTATACGCAGCTGTCTTGGAGATTGAAGTTAAATGGCCCCCCAGAAAATACTGATAATAACAAAGTTGCAGGAAATTATAGAATTTCAGCTCAGTTGTATAAAATCTTGCAAAATGATGCTCTTAAGTGTTGCTCATAATTAGCCAGCAACTTTGGAAAACACAGCCGTGACCATTGGATTGGAAAATATCAATATTTATTCCAATATAAAAAGAGGGCAGTGCTTAAGAACTCTTAAAATTATTCAACACTTGTTTCATCTTTGCAGTCTAGTACTCGAGATTCTGCAAGCCAGATGTCAGTAATATATGGATGGAGAACTTTCAGGTGTTCAAAGCTGATTTTAGAAGACATTCAGGCACAAGAGACCAAATTGTCAAACTTCACTGAATAATAGAGAAAGGATGGGAGTTCCAGAAAAACAGTACATATGCTGCTTTAGTAACTATTCTAAAGCCTTTGAATTGGTAAGTCATAACAAACTGTTTCAAGTTATTAGAGAAACTGGGATATTGGCTCACCTTATTTGCCTCCTGAGACATCTGTTTGCAGACCAAGAAGCAACTTTTGGAATTGAATGTGGAGTAATTGATTGGTTAGAGAGCATAAAGTAAGGGTGTGTTCTGGAAATTTGATGGTTTTGAACTGTGACATTGGAAAAACTTGAGAATTCTGTGGACTACAATATCAAATCAGTTAATACTTAAGGAAATAAACCCAGTGTATACTATTCACTGAAAGTTCTGATGATAAAACTTTTGTTCACATAATGTGCAGACAGAATTCAACAGATTGGGCAGTGAGTTTGAGAAAAACCAAAGACAAAACAAGAAGGGGGAATATAGGCCAAGATGGATAGACAGCATTACTGAAGTAATGAATACAAGTTTACAGGAGCTTAAATCAGCAACAATAAAGAAATGAACTGGTATCCCAATCCCCTGCATTTCACATATGTATGGGATGGGAGGCATGTCTCCAGTATGTTGTAGCACACTTACTGTATTTAACCATCTTTTGGGGTGGGCCTAAATACCCATGTCATAGTACTTTTGTGTTCTCCCACTGCTAATTGTACAACTGAAAGTAGTGGTTAGAATTTCTGTCAATGCTACTTACAGTTCAAGAATTGTGCTACATACAGCCACATATTTTCAAAGCAGGGCATACAGTGGGTATAAAAAGTGTACACACCCATGTTAAATTGCCAGGGTTTTGTGATATAAAAAATTAGACCACAATAAATAATTTCTGAACTTTTCCCACCTTTAATGTGACTTATAACCTGTACAATTCAGTTGAAAAACAAATCTGTTAGGGGAAAAAATATAAAAAAAATAAAAAATGTACAATGTGCTGGTTGCATAAGTGTGCACACCCTTAAAGTAATACTTTGTTGAAGCACCTTTTGATTTAATTACAGCATTCTGTCTTCTTGGGTACACACTTGCCATCAATTAAAGATACTCTGATTAACCCCAAATAAAGTTCAGCTGTCCTAGTAGGATTTTCCTGACATTTACTCAGTTGCCTCCTACAGCAAAAACTTTTTATATCAACTGTGTGTGTTGTAGAAATAAAACATGTAAAAGCACATTTCTTAGCTGAATGCATGTGAATGCTAGGTACCCTTTTACTTTGTTATTTTAGTTAGAAAAATTAGATAAACCTGTAAGCGGCTCAGACTACAGAAAAGGTCTTCAGCTAGAGCATGGTTAAAAAAAATTAGAAAATTCAGTCAAAAGTTTAACTCAGACAGCCAAAAGAAAATAGGTAGAAATTAAACAGTTATGTTCATACAGCTTTAAGTGTACAATTCATTCAGTAACTTAAATCTGATATAAAATTGGGTGAGAAGGAGGTAGTAAGGATTTAGATGCTTAATGATAAAAGGGAGGGAAAATGAGATTACAAGAAAAGAGAAGTGAAAACGACAACTGAATACTCATGAGAAGCGACATTTTTGGTAGATCAGGGGCACATAAGTGTGACAGATGAGCAGGTAGGTGGGAAAGGGTGTCTCATGTAACGCCATAGTGGTCATTACATATAGTTGCTAGAGGTTCGAGATTTGAGTTCTCTCTGGAAAATGGATAATGTGACAGCATATATGTGTTGGAATATTGTTTGACGCTTTGGGAGCAGTGTAGGAAAAATCTTGCATTGAGAAGTCAGTGAAAACTGGGGACACCAAGAATCAGTGGAGTTCCACAACAGGCATTGAAGATGCATTCATAAATGACACTTTATTTCTAAGTGAGGGACAGTTGGATATGTGATATTTGTAAGATGAAGGCTGCAGGGATTGAAGCACTGTTTTGAGTAGAAAGTCAGCTTGGTGCAGTGATGCCCTTTCTGAGGTATGTTAACCAAAATTGGCAAATTATTTGTGTGGCGTGTGGTTAGATATTAAACCGATAAGATGAAAGGAAGACTAGCAGGGAGGTAAATGAATCGTGTGTGGCTGCACATTTATTTTTCTATTTCATTAATACTACTATATAAATAACTGTAAACATTTATTTATATAGTAGAATTAATATTTAATAAACATTTGGATAGCTATAGATGTATGTGTGTGTGTGTGTGTGTGTGTGTGTGTGTGTGTGTGTGTGTGTGTGTGTGTATACATACATATATACATATATAGCTACATAGATGCTTTTGGCTTACTGATTTTCCCGTTATATGTTGTGTGTATGCCACTGTGCATTTGTTATAACCACCTTTTTTTCACTTTGTTTAAATTCATGTAGTTAGACTTGTAATACACACAAAAGTGTAGACACCAGTTACAATTTAAGTGACACGAGACAAGATGAAGCTGCTAAACTTGCAGACGTTTATTTTTTTTCACGATTCCTTATTTGTTGGAATATATGCATGCTTACTTGTGTGCCTGTACAATTCAGGCTTTTACATAGTTTTTTATGCGTATTGCTGTATAGTTCAAGCTTCTATGCACTAGTTGTACATTTTGTGCTCATGTTATAGCAGAAAATGGTCGCCTTCAGACCACCACACCAACCCAATTCACAGACACACAAACACCTGAATCTGAAAATTATGTGATACTGTTGTTTTGCAGTTCACAGTGGCCTTTTGTTTGAGTTTGCCTTCATCTGCAGAACTGGACAGCTCTCATGTCTAATACAGTCATGAAAACAGAAAGTAATAATAGTGTTATGCAGTCGATTGCTCTGTTTTCAGAAGTAATACAGATTCATTCCTTGTTTGATAGAACCTGCTGTACAGCCACTGCTGCATACATAGCTTTTAGCTTGTAAAGATTGGGTTGTGAAGTGAAAACTAGTTTTCTGTCAGTACAGTGAGCTGTGAAAATACCTGCTTTTAGAAACTAGCTCAGTCCGTGTACATAGCATCTTATTCATTACCCTAGTAGTTTATAAACCTTTGAATAGTCTTCTCTGTAACTGACACACGTACACACACACACTTATTGAACATTTTGCATGTTGTCTAGCAGCTTACATGCATGGTATTTTCATACTACCATCTTTATTTTCTAATTAGACAAAATCTTTTAAATTTTAAATTTGTGGCTTAGTGTAATCCAAAACTATCTGTGACAGATTGACTGTATAGTTGCTTAAGTTGTGTTTTTGTCACTGTATTTTTAGTATTAAAAACTGCAGTATAGTTATCTTTTTCCAAGTTCAATTTAAAAATGTTTGCTAAATACAGAAAAAAAAGCATTCAGTGCTTTGTAGAAGTGGTTTCAGTTACAATCCTAAGTAGAAAGAAGTTGGTTCCAAATACAATATATGTAGGATAGCAGATCACTCTGTGAGCATCCGCTGTTTCTAGGAGGTCCATCAGTGCTAATGCCAGGCCATCTGTACACCATATGGACTTTCCACTAGTTTGTAGCTCGGTTTCTTGTACACAAAGTAATTGTCATAACTATACTCTTGGTTTCTAGACAGATGGCAGTAAGATTTTACTCTTTCACATCATACTAGCATCCAAAATAATCTGAATTCATTTCAGATTAGAATTGGTTTCTGTCACCCAGAAGGTCATTTTTTTCCTGGAAAATGCTCCTGACCATATTCCTTCTTTACTCCCATAAAGTACATGAAGGTTTATACCCTGTCTTGTTCATCACAGCATGTAATGAGGCCAGAGAGTGCCTGATGTGTTACTGTCATTTTATAAGCAGGTTTAGTAGATACCTGAGGTGTGCACAGGGTGTGTATTGGCCTCATTCTGATTTATCCAAAGGTTACTTTTGATCAGACCCGCTTTTAAAAGAACCTGTTCAGATGATAAGGTTTGTGAAGCTCGGAGCATCACCACCACGCCCTGTACTTTTCAGGTTGCTTAATTTAAGTCTAGTAAGTAACTTAAAGGGCAGTGTGCTTTTGGATATCATGGTAGGCATTGTCTGCCTCCATTAGTATGAAAGAGTGATAACAAACACATTACTTTATTCAACGTACTGCAGTGAGAGGGCAACAATGCACTGTGACTTTACAGACCTAACTTTCCTGGTAAGTGACAGGCCAAGCAGTTTGAAGTAAAATAGTTATTCAGAGTAGCAGTTTTGTATTCTGTAAATGGTAATTGGGGTGTGGGTAGGGGTTGGGGCTGTGACAAGCATGTCCTTTTTGTAGCAGTCCTTTTACATTATTGCTGTTTTCTTACACACACAAATGTTTGTTACTAGCGCGCGTGTGTATGTGTGTGTATGTGTGTGTATGTGTGTGTGTGTGTGTGTGTGTGTGTGTGTGTGTGTGTGTGTGTGTGTGTGTGTGTGTGTGTGCATATAGCTGAGACATTTTTCTGCATTTGGTAGTTCTGATGGTTATACAGAAGCAGCAACAAGTTAAGTTTGCTGATGCCCCGGTAAACAAAATGAATGCAGATGTCTGCTATTATGGGAGTTCAGTTCTGGACACAAACAGAAAACACCTTATTTTGTCTGGAAGATGATTTATCGAGGGTAAGTACAACATGCAAGCATAACACTGGCCCTTTAGTGCAGCAGGTGTAAATCAGAAATCAGAAGGACGTGTTTCAGGTCCCATGTGGTGCATGCCAACTGGAAAGCTAGAAAGCCCAGAGCAACAGATGATGTCAGATTAAAAGGTGAAAGTTGACTGCTGTGTTGAGGGGACAGCAAGTAACAAGGAGCAAAATAAGCCTCCTCAGCTCCAGACATTTATTTTTGTCACTGTTTTTCAGTGGCTGTATGCTTCAGGCCAGCAGCAGAATTGTTATATAGAGCAACATACTTCTTAATTTACTAAACTATTTCACTGCACCCTAATACTATTATGGGCAGTTTTCTGCTTCCTAACCTTCCCTCTGTTTCAAAAATACAAGTCTGCCCCATATCAACTGTCAGTCTTTAAAGTTTATCTAACTACTAATCAGCTATCTACTTCGGTCTCATTTAACCATGGCTGTCTGTAGCACTTTTCATTCTTTTTCCACCTCAACTTATTTTTTGACATCAAATCATTATCAAAATAGTTTTATTACTGAGAAATATCTACTACTGCATTGTAATGTAAATTGTGTTTATTCATTGTCTGTCAATCTTGGTTGATCACAATATTGTAGGATTTAATTATGTTCTTGTACTTAAAGGTTTTGTTTAAACCTGTACCTTTGTACTACAATTGTTACCTGTGTGATTTTTATTCTTTGTCTCAATGTATTGACACTACACAGTATTTGTGTTGACCTTTTCTCCCTATGCCTTTGCTGAAAAGTATTTTTTTTTTCACGGTCTGACATTCACTTTCAACAAATAGAAATTAATAAAGGGGGTACCCAAGTGGCCAAATGTGCCTTGCATGTTGGTGAAGTGAGTAAGTTCATCTGTGGATTTATTGCTGAAAGTATTGAATATTAAATTCCATAACAGTGAATAAGGTGTGAAGAGGGGAGGCTAGTTCAGAGGTGCAATGCTAAATGCTCGACTCCAGACTCAAATGTTAATGATATCCTTAACTTCGCAGCAGTGAACTGATCATGTATCCTCCATCTGTGCAATTTCTGATTGTGTCCTCCACCTGTGTAGGTTCTGTTGTTTTCACTTAACTCCATCCTTATCTGTTGGACTCCTATTTCATAAGGTAGGTGACATAACCATGAAGTAATCACATAATTTTCAAGTGCTTGTTGCGAACAAAAGTCACTGTAGAGTATAAGGTACATCAGTACACTTTGCAAGATTCTGTCATTAATCGATGACATTTAAGTTCGGTTATATAGCATTACACATAAAGGGAAATTTGTTTGTTTGTTTATTTTTATATTTAGCAGCGAGCCCAGTAGGCACAATGCCTCATTCCAGGGTGACCGAGAAGCACTTTTTAACTGAGCTGCTTAAGGTCACACAGTATGCAAATAAAGGCTGTATGAATCCAACCCACAACTACACAGTGAAGCTTGCTAACAGCTTTATAGTCTTAAATCTCTGTGTCGAAGTTCCACATTCCCCAAATTTTAAGTATATCGATCCTGTTTTGCACACTAATATTGCATGTATTCAGCTTCTCAGTCATATATTATTTTAGCCCTTTTGCTTTAAAATTGGTTCACTGTCCATGCTTGCTGAATACATTGCTAAATCCAGGCTACACTTGCAGTCGTTAAAGTTGTTTTATGTGTATTCCTACGTGCTGATCCACTTGCCTTAGGTTGCTTGATCATGGACAGTAAAGATGTGTAAGAAGCCCTTTTCAGGAGAATAAATGTAGGTTTGATGGTGTTAAGATGGCTAAATACCATGTATAGATGCTCACTGCCACTCAGGAGAACCCACATCAGTCACTGAGATGAGCAGTATTGTGGTTGGCGTCACTGTTTATTTCCCAGCCTGCAAAAGAGGATCAGTTGCTACTGAGTCAATGCATACTTGTTTGTGTGATTTAATCAGCTGCATCTCCTTGCACTCTATTTTTTGGTAACAAGTTATTTCCGGATTGTTCTCTGGTGCACAGCGTGCTGCTTCCATGATCCATGTTCACAGTATGACGGTTCACCTGTAGACTATTTCATTTTCAAATAGTGAATAAGCCTTGCTTCAGGGGATTTCATTATCACATATTCTTTCCCACAATATACGCATTTCACAGTAGTTATCATGCATTGTTTGGCATTGTTCTTTGCTGCATAAGCTTGCTAATTGCTGCACTTGTTTTTCAATAAGTGAAATGTATCCATCGTTATTAAGACTGTGTATAGTGCCTAGTCCTGTGAAGTGGTGGTCCATTTTGTACTACTCTAGTTACTGTCTGTAAGTTTTTTTTTCCCTGCATAAGAATTGGGATTCTGAGGATTATCAGACTTCATGCAGGAGTGTAGTTATGATGTCATTGTGCTGACAGGTGGTATTGCTTGGCGTAAGAGCTGTTAGTGTGAATTTGTCATTAAGAACAGCTGATATTGTGGCACAGTTTCTTGTTCTTGATGAGAGATGCATTATGGGTGCAATGTGAATATACAGTAGGCAAGTGGGTATATAACAAATGACAGAGCATATATTACACAACGCGTACACACACACACACACACACACACACACACACACACACACACACACACACACACACACACATTCATACTGCAGGAAGACAGAGTAACTTTCATTTCTGATGAAGCGTACTTTAGTTTATTCATTGCTAGCATGCCCTTTATTATGTTAAGGCTATCCTTAGTCACTGGACACAGTGGTCATCCTCATCATGTTGTATGGTGATGCTTTTTATAGTGGGAGTGAGAGCTCCGGCTAAGGACAAAAATGCCACAAGATTGAAAATAAATTGTGGGAACTTAATGAAAGATAGCCCAGCTTGCACTTTCACTGCAAAAGCTGTATGATTCTTAACAAGCAAGGACTAAAGGCAGAAAAAGACTTGGTGGTGGAATTGGTAAAACAATGTTACAAAATGTTACTGCCATTCTTAACACAAAGCAAAATCTATATTGCTGATCTGTATTTCAGACAGTAGAGGCTGCATTATTGTACTTGCAGGCTTGGCCTCACAGGTTTCAAGCGCTTGCTGAGTTCTCTGACAGCGTAAGACTGCTGGAGACTTTGACATCACATAGGTGCAGTCTTGCAAATGATGTCCAAGTCATTATGTTGGGCTATTTTGGTGCACTTTCTGATTTAGTAGTGGACTATCTCAGGGTATTCAGGGGCACCTGAAACTGCTTTAGCATTTTATAAGTCACAGCATATTGAGTTCTTTGTTGCTTATACCATAGCAGCACAACTGGCTTAGAGAATCAGCAGTGACCTTTGTGATGGGTCCCTACTCTGGGCCAGCAATCAAGGAGACTCAATCCTCATCACTCACTCTGGTGAGGGATGGTCACTAAGAGCACAATTTCCCTAAAGAGCACACAGGTAGCACGCTCTAGACCTGGGGCTAGCTCTCCTTCTCTCTCCAGAACCACACAAAACTCCACACTGACCACTTTGGAGCTCTGTGTCCCTGTTCCCAGCAGTTGACATACACACCTGGATATTTGAGTTTTACACACACACAACACTCAACACACACACACAAACACACACACCTGAGAAACGCTGGCACAGATTTACTAGCTGTACCCCTTTCTGCACAGACTCTGAGGTAATCATGCTGCCACCAGTCAGCTACCCTAAAGCATTTTCATTTTTGTCCTTTGTGCCTCGTGTTAAAATCAGGCAGTTCAAGACAAAAAAATAAAATAAAATATTTAAACAAGAGCAACCTTTTTATGCTTCTAGCAATGCCTTTGTCTCATTGTGCGTCTTATATCAGACAGTGAATGTCATTCCCCTTTCATTTCAGCAGTGAATAGTGGAAGACACCTCACATACTTTGGATTCATTTGTTACCTAAAGCAAGGTAAGCTAAGACTTCCTTTTCCATGCATCTCAGTTTCGGATGCCCTACGTGTTTGCCAGTGGTATAAAGCTGCTGTCAGTTGTTACCTAAATGTCAGTGCTGTGGTGGTGTGTGGAACAGCAGTGTAAGAAATGTCTTACCTTCAACTGGGTTGTTGTACACTGGCAGCTCCAGGTTATTTTCTTGCCGGGGGCACAGTGGGTAGCTGATGGAGTACACAGGACATGTGAAAAACAAGTACACTATTCTGATAAATTCCAGAACGCATGTTGCATAGTAACAGCTCACCCATAATCCAGTATTAAAAGTGAAAGACCATTTCCCTATGGGGAAAAAAGTGAATGCTATAGTCTTACAAATATTGCCGTTATTCACAATACAGAAGAACTACCGATTTGTCATGGTCAAGAAATATGGTTTCAAAAATGTGTTGAATAATTACAGTATAACAAATAAGGGGTGTAACTAGTAATACCACAGAGGTGGGAAAATGTCATGCATAAAGACAAAAATGATTTCCTTATGTTTAGCATGACTCATAAAGGGGGACAAAGTGAATTATGGGAAGAAGACCTTCAGGATTACTTTTCTATGGAAGATACATTGAATTTATGATAACTACTTAATAATTCTGATGCATTAAAGTAGTCGCAGTACAAAATATGTAATAAATAAGTAAGGTACAGTGGTAACCGTAAACAAACACGCTGCCTGAAAAGAAAACTGCACTGAGAAACACAGAAACTGTACCAAGCAAAAGCAATGGCATGATTGCCTAATAATCTATTTCTGGTTTTCTGGAAAAAAGTCAATAGAAATAATTTAGATTTGAAAGTTTTGGGGTAGCACCATACCACTCAGCTTATTTGGTCAAAATTTCTGGACAAACTGCAAAATAATGGGAGGGGTACAAAAACTGGAACAATATTTAAATATTACTCTAATTCAAAATGTAAAACACAAAAATTCTAACAGCAGACAAACCACACTAGTAGCCAGAAATCAAGTGCAGAGAAAAGCACCAGTGTGGAAACACAGCAATCACAGTTCAAAATATCCACAGGTAAAATAGGCAGCAGGTGAAATAAATCCAAGTTTAATGCATATGCAATCATAGCTTATTCAGACCCTAATGAAATAACAACTTTACTAAACATTTATATAACACTGTCATAATACACAGACCAATCAAAAGCTAAAACTAATAAAACTATGAAATAGTTAAAGCTGAACCCACTAAAACAGTTTGTTCTTCTTTTGTCTTTTCCCGGTTAGGGGTCGCCACAGCGGAACTCCAGCCCGCTTATGATTGGCAGTATCTTTTTATGGTGCCAAGGTGCCAGCTCAACACCTAACCTTCGATGAAGGCACGCCCTACGCATATCTTTCAAACGCCACTCGACCGCAGGGAGGACATGCAGACTCCACACAGAAGGCGCTCCAGCCGAGAATCGAATGGGAGAACCTCTTGCTGTGAGGCGAGAATGATACCGCTGCACCACCGTGAACCCACTAAAACAGTGAACCCAGCAAAAGGAAATAGACATTACTTTTTCCTTTTCCTTCTGGCTTTTAAAACAGGTTTCAAAGGTACAAATTCATTTAAACCTAACCCCATATGAGAATGTAGTTTTGCGGTCTGTCTTGCTTCACATCTTTCTGTTTCATTTTTAGTGTTATCCAACCTAGCATTCTCATATATAACATCTAACACAGTAAAAGAAAACCTCTGAGCATTACCTTGCATCTCAACATGTTTAGCTAAGGCACTGAAAGTGTTACTTTTATTTATACAATATATATTGTCTCTAATATGTTCACAAAACCTATGGTTAGTTTTTGCCAACATAAAATGAGCTGCATTGCACACAGTTGGCTAAATAAATAGATCAAAAAGGAACAATAAACAATGTCCATGGTGTCACAGTTAGCCGTAACATTTAAAAAATATTTCTTCCCTCCCTGTCTGTGGATGAACAAACCCATTGCCCTCTCTAACATACTGACAAAAATTATAAATGCCACACTTTTTGGTATTCTCTACCCATTGTCCATTACCCAACTTATCCGGGTAACACAGTAATCTCTTTAAATTCTCCATATTCCTGTAGTAAACCCTAGGAGATGTGCCAGCTAATTCTTCAACAGATGAATTAGAGGTTAAAATATGCCAATTCTTTTTAATTACATCAGTGACCTTATGTATGTCATTGGAAAAAGTCATAGTGACTTTTAAAATATTGTCCCTTCTAACTTGTCTATTTGGGTCCCAGGTGGGGGTCATAAAATAGGGTCTCCCAACACCTTTCCTAAGCTGGCGGGCATCACACATACCCTTAGCTATCTCAGTCCCCTTGTACCCCCTAGCTTCAAAATCATCCTTCAGGGTCACGATAAATTCCTCAAAATCCTGGTCTTTATCTTGTAGCCTAGAGGCCATTATCATTTGTCCATTCACCACCTTCTCAAACACATGGTTAGGATGCATACTGCTACAATGGACAAAACTCTGTTTGTAACAATCCTTCCTATAAAGGCTTGTAATAAGTCTATTACTACCAGGCTCTCTCTTCTCCAAAAACATCCAAATAGGATATGTCAATATGGGACTTTGTGGCGTTGGGGATTCAGGTTACTGGCTAAAGCTCTCGCCACCCCAATAGTGCCATTTTTAGGCAAGGTTCAAAGGACAAAACCACCACCGTAACAGATACAAGCATGCAAAACCTGAAGGTAATGCTACTCAATGCTAGAAGTCTAAACCTCAAAATGCACTCTCTCGAGGCACTCCTAAAAATGGAGAACATCGATATCTGTGAAGTAACTGAGACCTAGTTCAAGGCTCCAGAGAGCATCTTTGCAATACCAGGCTACAACTCTTACCACACTTTTTGGCCACCAAACCAAGACCAAAACACTAAAGGCGAAGGAGTGTCCATATTCACCAAGGATATTCACACCTCCAGGCTAGTTGCCAAAAGCAATGCATCTGAAATTCTCCAGGTGCAACTAACAGTAGGTAAGACTGCAATCCAAACTGTAGCTTGCTACAGATCTCCCAACATGCCCCAAAATTCTCACTACATCTTTCTAAACATACTGGACAATATTAAGAAACAACCAAACACCCTAATACTGGGTGATTTCAACTACCCTGCCATTAACTGGGAAAACTACTCGGGTACCAACACCTTTTCCCAATGGTTCTTGGAATTCATAAATTCCAACGCCCTGGATCAACTAATCCATTGTTCCATCAGGGGCTCCAATATCCTAGACCTGGTCATTACCAACATGGGAGATAGATGCTCCACACCAGTGGTCACCCCCTCATTGGTTAGGTCTGACCATAAGCAAATCACCCTTGACATCCACATCCCACCCCCACCCCCCGGTAAGGAAATCTCCTTAAAAAACTTCTCCAAAGCCAACTTCATGGTACTCAAGTCAGAAGTGACAAACTTCATGAAACCCATGCAGATGGGAGCTGAAAGTTTGACTGCGGAATACTACACTAAGGCACTGTACGAGCACATCCACTCATGCATGAATCGTGCCTTCCCAAATAGAACCAAGATGCTCGCCTCCAAAAAAAGGTAGCAAATCTGGTGATCCCCTGCCATAAACAAACTATACAACAGAAGAAAGAAACTGTTGCAGAAAAGAGGAAAATCCCAGGATGCAAAAAAATCCCTTACCAGCCTCAGTAAGAAGCTGAGATCTCTCATAAAATCCTCCAAAGCTAGTTACTAAAATAAAATTGCCACAAATTCCAAAGACAACCACAAGGCATTCTATAGTTATGTCAAGAATCTAAATGGCAATGCTCAGATATGTTCTGAGCTACAACAGAATGGCATTAAATATACTGATCCCAAGGATATTGCCAGTATCCTGGTAGATCGATTTAGTGCAAACGTCACCCCACTCTCACCCCCTAAAGGGCTCATCTCAGTACCAAAAGATTTCCAAATTCTGGTAGTCACGGCCACACAGGTAGAAACCGCACTCTCCAAAGCTAAGAATACAGCATCCATGGGACCAGATGACATCCCAGGCTGTGTACTACATGAACTACAAAATGAACTAGCACGTCACCTCACTGTCATGGTTAATCACAGCCTCACCTCAGGCTTCGTGCCCACTGAGTGGGGCACAGCTACAGTTATCCCACTCCACAAGGGGAGATCCACATTGGATCCCGGGAACTATCGTCCCATCAGTCTGATGAGCCTGATCTGCAAAGGCATAGAACGCATTATCATGGAACTTATAAACAAAGACATTAGCAACCTTCAAACATTGGACCCCACCCAGTTTGGGTTCGTGAAGGGCCGATTTTGTCACCTGAACCTGATTGACTTCTTTGAATCAGTCTCCAGAGCTGTGGACAAGGGTAAGGCGGTCCACACAGCCTATCTGGACCTCGCCAAGGCCTTCAACACCACCCCCCACTCTGGAATCTTAGATAAACTTACTAAGCTGGGCATAAATCCCTACGTCACTCAATGAGTTGCCAACTGGCTTACTGACAGAACCCAGCCTGTAAAAGTAGCTGACTCCAAATCAATCTCCAGACAAGTGACAAGTGGCATACCTCAGGGTTCAGTCCTGGGACCGCTCTTGTTTGGCATCTACTTCTCTGAAGTACAGGCCAACACTAAGGGACTCTGGCTAACAAAGTTCGCAGATGACTGCAAACTGGGAGCCATTATTGAATCCCCAAATGATGTGGATATTCTACAAAGGGCCTTACAGAAACAGATGCTTGGTGCCAGAGCCATGGGCTCAAGCTTAATGCCAAGAAATGTATAGTTATCCCCTTTGGGAAAAACCATGTACCCATGAATTACCACATAGATGGCAGTACACTAAACACTGAAAGTGTGATGAGAGACTTAGGGACACAGGTGGACAGTGGTCTCACCTTCGATAACCACATTGCCACAACAGTCAGGAAATCCTTCTATGTGGCACACCTCATCACTAAAGGCTTTTCATCCAGAAAAAAGGAGGTCATTGTCCCACTGTACCGATCCCTCATTAGACCCATTATAGAGTACAACACCCCATTTGGTATGTACCTCACAAGACATCTGCAACAGCTGGAAAGGCCGCAGAAATACCTCACTAAAAGAATCACAGGCCTAAAGCAGATGCCTTATACTGACCATCTAAAAAAACTCCAGCTATACTCTATGGCATATCGTCTACTCAGAGGTGATCTCTGCTTAACATACAAGGCCATGTTAAACCCTGAGCTGTTGGACATGCTCCACTTAAAGAAATCCCAATCCCTCAGAGCCACACGCTCCAGGGGATCTAAACCTTGTCATCACTATGAACAAAACATGCTGGACGAATAGGTTCCTGACCCAGAGACTCCCCATACTCTGTAATAGACTGCCCATACATGTCAAGCAGAGCGCCTCCTTGGCGCTCTTCAAAAGGAACCTTGATGATTGGATGGGAGATAGGAAAGTCACCCCAGGGATCACGTCAATTGCCCTGCTAGACAGGGGCCAGGGAAGTAAATATCGTGGGAAGAAATATCCAGGGAATTGTTATGGCTAGGCTTGTATAGGCCCTACTGCTGATAGCCTAGTACCAACCTATGAACTGCAAAGGAATGAAGATAGCAAATGAAGTCATCTAATTCCAGTATGGTGCTAGGCCAAACCATCCAAAAAGCTACAACTTGGACAAGGAGCAGATTAGAATAATTCTCAACTTCTTTGATCAGGATGTCTGGACAAGCCAAGCTGCTTGAAAAGTACTCCAGCTGGTGGTGATAAATATTGCTAAACTAACCTAACCTTGCTAAAATAATATTGACAGTAATTAGATTCCAAGTTTGAAGTGTACTCATCAGCACTAGAGTAGAATGCTGCACAAACCATTTTTGTGTTTTTAAAAACAACAGGTCGATCCATAATAATTTTTTTTTATCCATAACCAACAAACAAGGCAAGTGTGTAATTATGAAGGTATTTAGCATGCATCATCTGCTGCCTTCGATAGCTTTCAACCTCATGGTGCTAGAAATCTGGATGAAGGCCGAAAAATATAAGAGACAGATTTTAAATAATGCTTTTATAAACTTAGTTGCTGGAATAACATGATTTGTGTTAGCATGCATTTTCTAAAGGAAGACTGAAACTCCAAAGTATGTCATTATTTAGTGACTTAAATCTGCATGATTTGCCAATCACAAATTTTATGAGGAACACACAAAAATTTGAGGCAAAAATGTGGACATTCTGTGAAAATATGGACAGTTTGAGAGGTATGCTGTGCCTGCAGTGGTGCCAAGCGAGGTATACTGCACACTCTTTCTCAGCTGTAATACTGGTTGGCTAGATTATTTTCCACAAGCACAGGCCTGTTTAGAAAACTGAAATAAAAAAGTTACTTGGCTGTTGCTATACTGTGTGTTGCCTTCAGATGAGCTGCTGGTGGATTTTCAAGACGTTTATCTTCTTGTAGCCAAAGAACTGTTGACATTAAGTTAGTAAAAATTGTAGCTGATAGTTATTTATATATTTTTCTGAATTTCTCCTGTCTGCACTCAGCTGTCTCGTACCTGTCTAGTACAATGTGTCTTCTTCAACTTTAATCAGAGATGCAGATGGAGGAGCTATTCGAGATGATAGAGTTAGATCACCAGAGTAGAACCTCCAATCTCATTTCCAGTTGTAAATTGATGGTACCATGAACTATGGCTCAGCTCAAGGGGGGTGGTTGCTGCTGTGTGAATGTCATGTGTGGTTTCTTTGAAATTTTCTCTTGTAGTCTTGTCACAGAAAGAAGACAACAGAAATAGAGCACCAACGGACACTCTATGCTGGTAAAAGTTGTGTGTGTGTTTTTTTGTGGAATTCCCAGGACTGGAGCACTTGGGGGCACGGAGTTTCATGGACAGGGGGACACATACTCCCCCTTGCAACACCGCCACTGCTGTTGCATTCCTCCTGGGCACATCACTAGAAACTGTAAATTCTTACAGATACTTCAGTATTTATTATTTCACAGCATTTCCTTCAGTCTCATATGTCTCAAATTCTTTGTTCAGAAATTGTGGAGAAAGCCAAAAATAATGGGGGGGTGGGTGCAGAGCCCTAAATCAGGGACCATTTTAAATGTTGTTGTTTGTCTTTCGGCTTTTTCCAGATAAGGAGTCGCCACAGCGGAACTCCGGTCCGCTAATGATTGGCAGTAGATTTTTTACGAAATGCTGAGGTGCCAGCTCGATGCCCAACCTTCAACGAAGGCACGCCCATTTACACACGCATGTCTTTCGAACACTACCTAACCGCGGGGAGTACATGCAGACTCCACACAGAAGGCACTCCCAAGTCAAGCCAAGAATTGAATGGGAGAACCTCTTGCTGTGAGGTAACAACGCCACCGCTGTACCACAGCGGAATACAGGGACCATTTTAAATATTACTCTAAATTTGGGTTAAATTAATAAGTCAGCAAGTTTTCTATCAGCATGTATTTTTTGAACAGTAATAAGTCTGATTGGTTAACTGTAATGGTCAGAAAATCAAAATATTTATGACAAGGCCAAATCGGGGATGTTTTTTGAAATCAGGGACATTTGAGAGGTATGTTCAGTCCTCATGCTGACATAGTGGTCAAAAGTTTCATTTGTTGCTTGGCGCCTGTCTCCTATGTTCTTCTTCTTTTTATATTTTTTTTCCCTGTCTTCTATATTCTTGTTTTCACAGTCACACTTGACAGTAGGTGACAGAGTATCAGTTTTCAGACTAGAATATGGCCTTCCCGTACTGGTTATATGCAAAATCAGTATATCTAAGCTGTAAACTTTTCTTAATAAGACATGCACGGGCTTTATCAGCAAATATAGAACATCACTGCCATATCCTGTCCAGTGCTTCCTTAGTCACGTCCTTGCAGTGCTTTTCATTCGTATCTTAATGTGCAGAACAGTTGCCCCTCAAAAGCGCATTTCACTCACCTCTTAACTGTTTCATTTTTAGAAATGTCTTTAATTTTGTTTTGGAACATTGTAGTCCTCTGAAAACGGGCCTTTTTCATTTTAGAAGTTCTAAGTTAATGGTATCAGTATTTAAAAATTGCCCCTAATTTGGTGGCTTTTTCCCTAATTATTTTTTGCTTTGTTCCTAATTCTGCAGGTCAAGGTTGAACACTCTGTGACATGTACTTTACAGGACACGCTGGAGGGATAGATTCCTGTCCCAGAGACTTCCTATACTTTGGAACAAGCTACCCATCTATGTCAAGCAAAGTTCTTCATTAGCACTCTTCAAGAAAAATCTTGATGAGTGGATGGGAAATAGGAAATACACCCCGGGGATCACTTCTGTGTCTCTGCTGGACAGTGGCACAGGAAAATAACTTTCTTGGGTGGTGTAAGCTATGGTACCTTGCTGGCTAGGCTTCCGTAGGCCCTTGGGCCGATAGCCTAGTACCTACCTATGAACCAACACTTACTCCTTAATAGAGGTAAAGCCTTCTGTGTTTTAGGGCTTAAATCATGCCAGTCCTTTCCTCTTAGGATTTGAAAGCTCCATACACTTTTCCTCTTTTCTTATTTCCTTAAAAGATTTGTTCAACTTATCAAGCTGTTCCTTCAGTGCAGAAGTAATGTAATTCAAAACTTCCTGTGTGCTCCATTAAAACTCCTCCATTATCTTCCAGTCTACCCACCTGCTCAAAAGATGTATAGCTAAATGGAGATATGTTTTTTCATAGGGCATACTTGTTCTGTGTGAACTCTGTTGGTTAGGTATCAAGCCTTCACTCGGAGGATTGAGGTGTTCTTTTTTCACAGCTGGATTGTTTTGCTCAAATTAGTGGTGGGATGTTTGTCTGCATGCTTCCAGTATGAAAACAAAAACAAATTTAATGCTGTATTTATATAAAATGAGGATATTGTCCATTGTCCACAGGAATGGTGACCACTATCTGGACTTAGTATTCAGTAATCAACAGGAAAGAAATAGAGAGCTTTCAACAGACCATTAGAGAAACATCAGTAAGATAGCAAGAGAGAGCTCTAAATATTTCTGTAAGAGGAGATGAGCAAGGTCCACTGAGTGTTGAACAGTTTGAGTGACAGTGGAGGCAAACTGAGAAAGAGAGTGAGAGAGAAGTGCAGAAAGTGTCGCAATGTTTAAAGAAGTGACTTGTGTCATGAGATGGAGTCCATACCTGTCAAGTGTACCTTATTAAGAGAACTTTCCTCATTTTGAGTCTTAAAAAATCCATGTTCCCTGCAGTTCCACATTAAAAGGGTCTGTCATACATTTGGAATTAAGAAATTTTTTAACTGATATCCATGCTAAATAATACTGAATCATAGTAATTTATAGGAATTATGTTGTAATTGTAAAGTAAAACATTTTAGTTGTGTTGTAATTTTCCTAGAAGTTGTTAGTAAGCTGTTAGCAAGTGTTGCACATTTTACACAACTGTTCCACATTGTCTCAGGTAGTGTTGTATAGTTTACCCATTTGTTTCACATTGTGACTTGTAGTGTTCCACATTGTGACTAGTAGCTTTCCACATTTTACCCATTTGTTTCACATTGTGACTAGTAGTTTTCCACATTTTACCCATTTGTTTCACATTGTGACTAGTAGTTTTCCACATTTTACCCATTTGTTTCACATTGTGACTAGTAGTGTTCCACATTTTATCCATTTGTTTCACATTGTGACTAGTAGTTTTCCACATTTTACCCATTTGTTTCACATTGTGACTAGTACTTTTCCACATTTTACCCATCTGTTCCACAATGTGAGGAGTAGTGTTCCACATTTTACCCATTTGTTTCACATTGTGACTTGTAGTGTTCCACATCGTGACTAGTAGTTTTCCACATTTTACCCATTTGTTTCACATTGTGACGAGTAGTGTTCCACATTTTGCCCAGCTGTTCAACATTGTGACTAGTAGTGTTCTACGTTTTACCCATCTGTTCAACATTGTAACTAGTTTTCCACATTTTGGAGATCAAAGGTTGAGAGTTGTGGATAAAAGTGCAAGAGCTAGCATGAAAGAAGCAGAGGGCTTTGAATAGTTAGTAAGAAAGAATATTCTTCTATAGTTGGACAGACATTAAGAGAAGAGCTGAAGTCATGAGGCACTAAAATGGAGCAGAACAATCAAAATAGATTTTGCTATAATGAGCAGCTTATGAATGTATTTTCACATTGCAGTGGACCTCTAATTTACCCTGTTTATATTATTGGGATTACTTGTTGGCTGCACTAAGTTATGTATATAACATTTTTAAAATAAATTTAAATTAAAGTAAGTTGGTGTTAATTAACAACATTTATTAAAACCAGCTACAGTAGGTGAACATTTTCATCTCAAGACATCCTTAGGCCATATATGTGTATATTTAAATTTGGCCTTCTGACCAAGGTCTAAAAAAGTCAATGGACCCAGCCCACGTACCTGATTACAGATATTAAATATTTACATCAGGTATGCAAGCTGTAGGCTATGGGTTCCTCCTTTATCTTAAGACATACTGTTAGGTGAATTGTCTGCAGGCATATCATCAGTTTTTACCGGCTTAATAAGTAGCACACTTGACTTTGATGCTGGAAGATAAGACTGCTGTGTTTTTTATTCCCATCCCAAGTGCTTGGATTAATTTTCCTATGCTGTGCAATATGGTGGGGGGGGGTCTGCACTCTTGAGTGTGCCATCCTTTGGATGAGATATTCAACTGAGTTCCTGTCTGTCTGAGTTGGTAATATATTCTTTGGTAAAAGAGAATTTCCCCAGTGCTCTGGCCTGATTTCCCGTAGTCAGTATGAGATATCACCTCAGCTCTCCCTTGAAAAGTGTCCGTTGGTGTAGTGGGGCTAACCCTATCAACAAAGTACAGACAAGTAACTAAATATGTGTAGTGTGCTTGTGAGAGATTACTTGTCTTGTGATGTACTGTCTCTTCCAGGATTTTTTCTATTCCTTAGGCCCTTTGCCATCCTGGTTAGGTGAATGGGATAAAATGGGTATTGCAGAATTAAGTGATTAATCTTAGAATCATTTCCTTGTATTTGCATTTGAATATACAGAAGAGTGAGTTTCTTTTTTTCCTGAGGCATTCTTTATATCAACTGTATAAAAAAATAAATAAAGTAAACCTGTTCATGTAGTTAGCTGCTTGTTGGTTTTGCTTGTATGCTTTAGTGTGGGTGCTTGTTGGGTTATGGAACACTGAAGATCATGTACTAGACATGATTAGGGACATCGAATATTTTTGAGTCCATATCTCAGTTGCTGAGTTGTACCTTCTCGCAGACTATTCATGCCTTCTTAGGAAGTAAGAACAGTGGATGAAGGCACATGATACAATGGCCTTGAATGTATTTCTTTATGCTTCTCCTAGGGAACTTGAACTTGGATGGGGAGAAGTGTCCTGCTCTCAGGAAAATATGATAATCTCTGTGCTCCCCTGTCCTTGTCCTGTACATGTTCCAACATTCCCTGTGCATATCCCACCTTGCTACATGCATGTCCCTTCATGGTCCACTGAGGAAAGAGTACTAAGTACCTACATGCCCTTCTGTCACGTGGTACCATCCACACTAGGACCTTCATCCTTGAGCAGCTGATAAAGTGTACACCAGCAATGGCAAAAATCCACTCCTCCATTGTAAAAGGAGAGCTAGCATCAGCTTCTTACGGGGGAGGGTTTCTGTGGATGAAGTTCACTCGGATAATGTTGATTTAATGTGTAACTTTGACCAATGCTGTATGATAGTTTAAATGTAGTTTGAACAGTTGGCTAGACTAGTTAGATGCCAAAATGTACCACGGCGAGAGATCTTTGCTACTTGTGTGTACTCTGTTTAAAGGGGAAAGAACAAGGCTGACCCACCAGGATAGAGGAGTGACATCTATCTCCATGAACACTGACCCATGCAAGGTTAGCAGCTCTGGAAGGTGGGAAAAAACTAAGCAGTTAAGAGGCCATTGCAGTGGCTGAAGGCTCAATGTGCCAACTTTCTGGTAGCTAAAGAGATGTGGAACCTGCAGCGCTTCATAAGGGATGTAGGAGGCACAGACAGGTGTTTTTTAAGGGAATGAGCACCCCCCCGCCCCACACACACACACACACATTCTGGCATTGCTGCACATTTGTTCACCCTTGGCCTTGTCCTTCCTTGGGGATAGAGAACTAACTAAAAGAAGTCAGGATCCAGCATTGCAGCAGATGGTGTATTGCAGTGTTAACTCTCTATTCTTAGCCTGCAAATGTGTTATTAAGCAGGCGTTAAAGAGCAACTTCTGTTACCTCCCTTCGACACACACACACACACACACACACACACACACACACACACACACACACACACACACACACACACACACACACGTGATCAGAATGCAACAGAACTAACATGTTTACATGTCTATCAGAGTAATAAAGCACCTTTAACACCCTCACCCCCCCCCCCCAGCAGAGGCAGAGCAGATGGAAAGTGAGGAAACTGAAGGCAACGTAAGGCCCCTGTCATTTCCCAAACTCAACAGTTTGAGTCTGGATGGAATCTACTTGAGGCATGCGTAATTGTTGATTGAAATGTAAAGATAAGATAATTTCCTTACAGTTTCATGCATGTGCTGCTTAAGAGTGATGCATGTTAGAGTATAATTAGGCACTGCATAGAAAATGATATGTAAGCTAATAACTGTATCTTGTGTGTTAATTGTTTAGAGATTGCCATGGTAACTGTGCGTATCCTGAAACTGAATTTCCAGTGTTAACTTCATTTCATTTTGCCAGAGTTTAACTCCCTAGTTACTGTCTAATGAATATGGTACCTGTACATTTTTTGTTTTCCTGTTGTACCTCTTGCCAGTCTTAATGTCTGCCTCATGTTCATGTGGATCAATCCACTACCCCATGTTAGCAGATATTAATAAAAAAAAGCACCACTCAAGCTTGTTGTGAGCTTATGTGATATTTGCTTTACTGACATGTCTTACCTAGTGTGACCTGATAACACTGTGGTATAATATTAATAGTGCTGATATAGACTAATAGAGTTTAATTGTAACAGTGTTCGTACAGCATTATAATGTGTGTGTGTGTGTCTGTGTGTGCATGTGTGTCTGTGTGTGCATGTGTGTGTGTGTGTGTGTGTGTGTGTGTGTGTGTGTGTGTGTGTGTGTATGCACATGTGGTAGCATGTGCTAAAAAAGCACTTTATTCTGTTTGTATTATTACTTGTTGATTCTTTGATTCCATAGAAACCCACTTATCTTCTACTGATGTTCTTTATTGTTTTTTGTCCATATCTCGACACCTGGCACCAGAGAAATCCTACTTTGAGTCATGGTTACTTTTCCATGCTTCAGACTAATGCCTAAGAATTTATTTTTGCATTTATTTTATGACATATATTTTGCACTACTTCATGCTTACGTTTTGTAAACATGTTGTAAAATGCACAACATAATATTTTGTGTTGTTTTTGATGCAAATTACAGACTGAAGTAAAGCTTTTTGTGCACTTGCGTCACTTGTAGAAAAGCAGATAAATATAAGCTCTGGCAGGACTTAGACTTCCTCCAGACATTATCACAGCTGTCTAGGTGTCAGGGACTCTGGGTAGACTTCACTAGCAGATAATGATAGATTATTATTTCACTCCATTCACTTATATTCCTGCCTTTTGGATAAGTGATGGATATTATTATTATTTTTAGGTGAGTAAGCCCACTAGTTGGAAGGGTTAATTTTCTGGAATGATCAGTGAAGTCCTGTCTGTTTAAATTAGTTCCTCCGAGTTGCACAGTTCATAAGTGGAGATGGAGAGACATGAACTAATGGCTACAGGACAAAGCTCATTAGCAGCTCTTAACCTTACTCTCCTTTGCTAGAGTAACAGTGTTTTTTTTTTGGTATAGCACAAGGACATTACTCTTTGCTGTAGATTATATAGTTGACTTCCCTGCACTTGGAGAAATCAAAGGGACCAACACATCTGCAGTGAAGTATAAATGCTCATTCTCAGAGCACAGCCTTCTTGCTTGTGTTAGTTTCTCCACAGGTAACTAATCACCCAAACATCAATGACCCTCCTTGGGATGGCTCGTACACTGGGTTCATTCTGGCCATCAGCCAGCATTTGGCACTTTTTTCTAGATTTTCCCATACACTGAGATAGAAGTGAACCTGTGAAGGAGGTGGCCATGATGTAATGTAGGAAATTCGTAGATCATTACCATGCTTGCTTGTTTTCATTTAGAACTCGCACAGTTCAGATCTTGAGTCTTGTATTCCCATGCTGTCAGTTTCAACTTTGCCTGACTGTTGAAACTCATCCAGGTCGTGCACCAGATGGTGAAAGCAGGCTCCTTATTGGACTAGTGGGAGGGACCCTGTTGTTGCCCAGTAAATGTACCTATGTTTCTTTACCTGGGACTTTGTTCAGAGACTGGGTGGTGTCTAGCCTCCATGTTCATAGAGGGATTGGGGAAAGCCCTGATTATCAGGACCAGGATTCCTTTCTGATTTGCATTTTGTAGGTAGCAATGCCCCTTGCACCAACCTCAGTGGTTACATTCTGGGTTGCTTACATAATTGTTCTCCTTACTGACCATCCCATTATTGATCCATTTCTTCTGATCTCAGAGAGCAAACCCTCAAGTCATTGTGTTGCAGATTGACCATAGTCAGGGCTGAGGTTTCTCTCTAGGTACAGCATGGTTATTTTTTTTTCCCCTTGTTGAGAAAGAGCCATCTGGTGAGATGAAGCCAGGGTTCACAGTTCAGTTGCAAGATAAGAAATCACAAATTTCTTTTAATTCATGGTGGGACCTTCAGTCACGAATGTAAGATTTCACCCTTAACAACTTCAGTATGTTGCTTATGCATGGTTAGGAAAAGGTCTAGACCTGTCTGCATTGCATGTCAGCTCTGGGTTATGAGTAATCATACATAGACCATAGTCTGTTGACATCCAGGCCGTACATTTCACTCAGTATTATGAACCTTTGCACTGTCTTTTTTTTCAGGGTTGCTGAAGAATGAGGCCTTTTCTCCGTTAAGCTCCTCTGGAGAGGTCCTCAGTGATGAGATTCTTGTTATTAAGGTGGGTGAAGTCTTTATCTCTTCCAGGTTCCTTGAGCACCTCTTTGGATGGCCTCTTCTTGGAGGGTCCTTGTTGCTGAAAGGTTTTTGTCTGATTTTCATTCCAAGGCTGACTGCAATCTGGTCTTGATGGGCTGCCAGTTGTCCTGCAGTCCATAGTCTTGTTTCCATGATACTAATGGACACTGAGTCTGGCATGTGGGATGGGTGTAACAAGACGATGTATTGCTCTGTTGTGTTGTGGCTTAGGCCTCTCACCCTTGTATGTCTCTTGTTCAAATTCCCGTTCTTTTATACTTGAAGAGCTCAAAAACCTTCTGGTGTCCAGATACAGAGGAAGCACCTGTACTATACCCTCTGTTTAGCTGTTCATGTGGGCTCTTATATAGTTGTCTGTGTTTTTGAGTCTATGGATGCTGTTAACCAGGGCTGCAGGCTGTTGTGGGTACTTGTAGAAAATGATGTGGTGCCCTTCCTTTTTTAGGAAGTTCTTCTTTGCCTTCTTCTCCTCTGCTGTACCAAGAATCCCCTGCCATCACTGTGGGCATAAGGCAATGTGTTCCATTTTGATCCCCTTTTTTGTGATGACTGGAAGCTTCAGGACAGAGTATTCCTGACAGTCAGCCATCTGACACCCTGATATGAGCTGATGGGGGGGGGGGGTACTTACTTGGTTCACCTCCACTAGAGTATCCATTATGGAGGGGGGTTTAGAATTGATAATATATCACCTTAGTTGTCCTTGCTTTTGCTGGCCTTATTACTCTCCCGTCTTGCTTCCTTTGTGAGATTTCAGTGCCCAACCTAACCAGTTTTGTGGTTGTGAAGGCTGCGTGTTGACTGGAGGAGAGCTGCCACTCGTTGTCAAAGCAAAGGACCTATAGTTTCATCCTATCACAAGAGCTTGAAGGGTGGTTCTCCATATTATGACTTTGCAAGTGTATTTCAGGGGGTCTTCTCTGTAGTTTCTTTGGTTTGTTATGGTTGAGCATCTCCATTAGCTGAAGGGTGAGGTTACCTTTCAAGGTAATTCCATTTTTAACACCTGTCCAGGTGTTGAACATGGCAGCTCAACTGTGGAAGTAGTGGAACCCTTATGTGTGCTCTTTTCGGATTGACTGCTAGGAGGTGGTCTTATGTGAGGTGCCTGTGGGCAGGAAGAGCCCATTCTTCCTAAGTTGCTCTCCTGTAGAGCTGGCACATATTACTTTTTTTGACTGGGGGGACACTTTTCTGGCTCTTGCTCAGTGATTGCCCTTTTTGACACAGAACTGGCATTCCCCTTGTAGGTTCCCTTTCTCATTCAATGGTCCAGGAGGTCTGAGCATGACAGCATGCAAGCTACAGTTTCAGACCAGATTGCATTGTATGGGTATGATGTCACCACATTATTAAGACTGACATGGCACACTAGTGAGCATGAGTTTACTGTGGTCTGTGAGGAGTCTGGAGCATTAATTCCACAAGTTTTGGTTCTCACCTTGTGTTGGTTCCTGGTTTTGAGGTATCAGAAATTCTTTCCCTTCCATGGCCATCCTGTCAGTGTCACTGGATGATTGCTGGTATTGCTTAGCTTTCTTTAAGATATTTTGGAGTTGGGTGTTGGACCACTGGCCCTTCGAAAAGTAGGGTCTTATTTCTTGGTCCTGACATGTTAAGTAGTGCAATATTTTTTGCCTTGTCCGTCAAGATGATATGAGATGGTTCCACCTTCTGGAGTGGAAGTTATAGGCCAGACGTTTGCCCTGCTGTTGGGCTTTACTGTGCAGTAGCTGTTATTCTTTTGAGTGGGTACGTACTAGTGATCATTCTTTAAGTTGTTACTTCAGAATTTTTGTCTATTGTACCTGTGGAAAAGTATGACATAAAGATCAGGCCTTTCACCTATTTGTGGAGGATCATGGTCTTCCCCTTTTTCTACTGAGTCTCCAAAAGGGGGGCAGTAGAGATGGTTGTGTTCTCAATATGGGGTTGAAGGGTGATTCCTATTCATTTCTTTGTCTTTCTTCATCTCTATGATTCCACTTCTCATTGCAGAGCTCAGGGATGTGAAACAAATTAATCTTCAGCATTCCTAGGTGGATATTTTCATCATGAATTCAGACTTAATATTTGGATAGTACTGAAAGCCATATGTTCTTTGTGTTTCACTGTTGCAGTCATCACATTTGGGTTATCTGCTTGCAGTAGCCCTCAGTCAGCCTGATTATCAAAGTCTTGGGTCCTGCGTCAGTTGCTGTCTCATCTTCCGTGATGTCAGGTAGTCAGGGGTATAAAGCATGCAGCTGACACCATTACACCAGTCTTTCTTGCCGTGCGGTGCCCGAAGCAGAAGCAGTTAGCAAGTGCTGGTTGGCCGACTCCTGAAATTTTAGTTTTTGAGTTTCAGAACCGAAGTCTTCAACTAAAGCTAAGTACCCCGTTGGGGAAACTTTTTCTTGCCCTAAACCAATGCCAGTAAAAGTCAATAATTGTATTTCTTGTGGAAAGCAAATACCTCATAAAGATTTTCATTCACATTGTATTCCTTGCCTAGGCCCTGACCACGACGTACCTCGCTGTCAGTTTTGTGCCTTATTTAAACCACGAACTATTCATCGTCGGTACATTTTCACTTCTAAATATTTTGGTACTCAGTTCAATTATCCAGATATATCTTCGGTAAGCCACCTGACTACCGACATTCCGAAAAAATGCAAAGATAAAGACAGAGACAGGCCGCCTAGGTCCAAAGCTGCCAACGACGCTTCTCCTAAGCTAGTCGCCAGTTTGCCGGTATTCAGTGAGGCACTTGCTACTTCAAATTCGCAGGCTTCTACTGCGACCCATTTGGAGGCCGGTATGCCGCGAGATGGGTCCAGAGCCGCTGTGCAGGCACCGGCTTCTGAGGGTGTATTCAGGCCTACTGACTTGCATATTAAACTGACGCCATCTTCTTCTAGGCCTACAACTCGAACCATGCCTAGGAAACGGATGCCCAGACCACATGGTTAGGCCTCTATGCCTAAAAAACAAATTATAAGAATCGCTGAAGACCTTATTACTTTAATCAGGGGAAGCCAACCTTCCCCCTCTAAGAGACATAGGACTGAATTTGCTTATGATACTTCTGACCAGGATTCTGAAGTGTCTATCTCCTCTGATGACCAGTATTTACCCTTATCTACCTATGAGGATTCTGATGCAGAGGACTCTATTCCCTCTGCTTCTTACCCAGAGGATTTTTCTTTTGGTGAAACCTTGCATACTCTTAAGGAACATTTTCACTGGGAAAGCCAGGACTACTATGATTCTAAAAAGAGGCTTAGAGATTTTTTACCCCTGCCCCAACACAGGCCTTTAGCTATCCCTCTTGTGCTGGACAATGTTGACACTGCCTTTTCGGAATCTAGCTTGTCCCCTGACTCTTTACCGCCTGCTCCCTGAAAACCTGATAGATATTACAGGGTTCCTGATTCTCATAAGTTCCTTTTTAAAAATCCTACTACGGACCTGAGACCATTTCACAGGGACCCAAGGGCATTAAGGCTACTACTGCCAAAAATCCTTCCCTCTCTGATAGAGATTCCAGGGCCCTGGATAGATGGGGTAAGAAGGTATACACCTCTGCAACCTTGGCCATCAGGGCCTTAAATTGCCAGTTTCATATGTTAAAGTATCAGCAGCATATTATTGGATTGCTTAAACAGAAAATTATGTTGATTCCTGAATGTGCTGAAAATAAGGATTTACAGGATTTAATGCATTCTGCTGAACAGGTTGGAAAACATACTTTGCAATGTGGTTTTGATTCACTAGAGGCATCTTGCAGGACTGCTGTCACCGGGTCTGTACTTAGAAGGCATGCTTGGCTTAAGGAGCAATCTTTGCCAGATCATGTTAAAACTAAATTGCTGGATGCTCCCTTAAATCAGGACCACCTGTTTGGTGACAAAGCAAAAGTAGTTCTTAAAAAGATGGAGGAAAAAGCTAAATCTATGCAAACTGTTAAAGATTTCTAACAATTGCAGCCTCCTAGATTTAGTAGGCATTGGCCCTCAAAAAATTGGTCCCTTCCTGACTCTTCCAGACCTTCTCAGTTCAAACCCAGAACCAGTAGAACACCCAGGCTTCAGTCCAAGGGTACACACAGGACTAAGCAGTGGGGGGCTCCCACTTCCAAATCAGGTAGTAGTAAGACCCCCCCCCCCATGGTAAGCTGTCTCAATGACTTAATTTTAAAACTTCCAAGCACTTCTCAACTGACTGCTCCTTTAGGGGGAAAGATTGCTCTGCAGGCAAAAAACTGGGAACTCATTACCCAGGGCAAATGGGTTTTAAACATAGTTTCCCAAAGATATAAATTTCACTTCCACACGCTACCAACCCCAAACGGTTGGCCAGATCTACCCCCAAATCAGTAGGCAGAGACTCAAAAGCAAGTAATCTCTCTCTTAAGATTAAAGGCTATTCAGACTGTACCAGAAGAGGAAAAGGGACAAGGTTTCTACTCAAGACTTTTCATGGTACCCAGAAAAGACAACTCATGGCGTCCTATCCTGGACCTGTCTATCCTAAACACCTTTTTGGTGATTCCAAAATTTAAGATGCTAACTCTTCACCAATTGCTTCCCATGATAGGTGAAGATGCCTGGTTGGCAACACTGGATTTAAAGGAGGCCAACCTGCACATACCAATCAGGGAATCTTGCAGAAAATACCTACGCTTCAAAGCAGGCTGCATGCACTATCAGTTCTCTGCACTGCCCTTTGGCTTATCTACTGCACCCAGGGTATTCACAAAGTGCCTAGCTCCAGTCATTGCATTTTGCAGGCAAAGAAATATTCAAATATACCCATACCTGGATGATTGTCTAATTCAGGCAGAATGCCAGGACATACTTTTGAATCATCTGGCATTTGTACAAAAGGTGTTAACTTGTTTGGGGTACACCATAAACGAAAAGAAATCACATCTGGTACCCTGTCAACAAATTATATTCCTGGGAGCAAGCTTGAACACAACTTCCCAGATGGCTTTCCTCATGCCAGAGAAACAAATTCATTTGACAACTTACTTCAAACTAGTGGCCACAAAAACCCTGCTATCTGCAAGACAAATACTACAAGCCTTGGGGTTCATGGCCTTTTGCATTCTACTAATTCCATATGCAAGACTGCATATGAGGAAACTACAATGGTATCTAAAAAAACCTATGGTGTCAACATTCTCAGGATCTAGAAGCAATGATTCCTATCATACCCTGCCTACGGTTAGAATTCCTTTGATGGGCAGAGGCCTGCCACCAAAACAAGGGACTACCATTCACTCTACCCCCTGCCACCCAAACCCTAACAACATACACATCAGACTATGCATGGGGGGCTCACCTGGAAGGGAAGTGCATTCAGGGCAAATGGAACCCAAGTCAAATGCACCTGCATATCATTCAAAAAGAAATGTTAGCTATACAGAATGCTCTGACAGCCTTCAAGGACCACATCCTTCTAGGACAATTAATGGTAAAGACGGACAACACCACTGTTAAGTGGTACATAAACAAGCAGGGGGTTACCCATTCTTACCTCCTCTGCAGACTAGCCATGGTTCTGTGGAACACAGCCTTGAGCTACCAAGTGCATCTACAGGCTCCGTTCCTGCCAGGAAAACTAAATACACTGGCAGACGAACTAAGCAGAAATCTCATACACCCACACGAGTGGAAACTGGAACCAAAGATTTTCAACATGTTGATCAACAAATGGGGGATCCCGGATATAGACCTGTTTACCTGTTTGCCTCACCCCAGAACTACTAATTGGACACATTTTGCACAAGGACTCCCCACAAACAAGCTTGGAAAGTGGATGCTCTGTCCTTCAGCTGGAAAAATCTATCAGTTTATGCCTTTCCTCCTCTGCCTCTCCTCTCCAAAGTGCTACTAAAGATCAAACAGGACAAACCAAGGATGATACTGATTGCACCAGACTGGCCACGCCAACACTGGTACCCCCTCTTGCGCAGTGTGTCACAACTGGCACCATGGCACCTACCACAGACCCCTACCCTGCTGTCTCAGCAGGAGAGCCAGATTCTGCACCCCCATTTTCAAACCCTGAATCTGGCAGCCTGGCTAATTACCTAATCTCTCCGTTACCATCCCTCAGTAAACAAGTGTTGGATGTCATTTGGGAGGCAAGGAGGCCTAGTACTAGAAAATCTTATGCTGAAAAATGGAAAAGATTATGTGCCTGGAACCAAACTCAAGGGATGGCCACAACAGCACCCAATTTAACTCTGATTCTTCAATACTTAACTGAAACGCTTCACAAGGGCCTTTCCTTTTCCTCCATCAAAATTCATGCCTCAGCCATTTCAGCTCATTACAACACAGAACCACCCCTCTTTTCTCACCCACTGCTCAAGCAGTTCCTCAGAGGGGCTAAAATCTTAAGACCACCCAGGAGAGCCCCAACTCCAGCCTGGGACCTTAATTTTGTATTGGAAAAAATCACTCTTCCTCCTTCTGAGCCAGCTGCAACTGCAGAGTTAAAATTCCTTTCTTGGAAAACAGCTTTCCTTTTAGCAATCACTTCAGTAAGAAGGGTATCTGAATTACAGGCCCTTATGGTAGTGGAGCCTTTCATCATCTTTCATGCGGACAGGGTGTCCCTCAGGACTAATCCCTCTTTCATGCCCAAGGTGGTATCCACTGTGGCTCTTAATCAGTCCTTTCATTTGCCAACCTTCTTTTCTAATCCACAGAACAAAGGGGAATGGATACTGCACACCTTAGATGTGCACAGACAACTTAGATTTTACTTGGACAGGACTAAACCTCAAAGGAAATCTGAACAACTGCTGGTGGCATTTGCTGCAGGGGCAGAGAGGAAGGCTATTTCAAAGCAAACAATTTCTAAATGGATAGGCCATTGCATTCATTTCTGATATAAGCACCATGGAAAACCTATCCCACAGGGGATTAGACCCCTTTTAACCAGGACTGCATCTACCTCTACAGCCTTTCTCAGAGGTGTCCCTACCAGAGACATCCTAGAAGCTGCTACCTGGAGTTCTGTACATACTTTGCATGTCCAAGGGTCAGCTTCTGGTGATTTCTCCTGTCCACCTGGTGAATCTGGGCATACTGGGGCAATGCAGCAATTGCCTCATGTACACAGACAACCCTCTCCTCCTACCACCCAACACTACAACCTGTGAGAGATGCACTTACATAGCCAAAATGGAAGCAAAGCTCTGTCCACCCAAGATTGTGCTAAACAGTCAAGAGGAGAAGGTTAACACCCACACTACACCTCAAGCAACACATAGCCCTTCTAAACCCGCACCACCAACACCCACATATAGCAACACTAAATCCACATATGCAGAGGCCCTTAACTGTAACCTGCCCAAGCAACAAAGACCTCTGAAGCTGAAATGCAAACAAACACCAATCACAACCAATGTGTCACATAGTTCACAACACCAGTGTGCCACCCAGCAACAGCCCCTAAGGCAAGACAATGTACCTAACACTTTAGTCATAGGTGACTCTATAGTCCGCCACACTGATGTCCCTCTCAGCAGGTTGAATAAGGAGAAAATTACAGTCAGCTGCCTGTCGGGTGCCAGGATCCGCCACATAACGCATGCACTCAAGTCACTCCACAACAAGTACAAATATGATTCTGTCATTGTCCATGTTGGAGTGAATGACTTGAGACGTACCTCCCTGGACTACATGAAAAGAGACATGGAAGAGCTCTCGGATCATGTGGCCCAGGCAGGTATGACCCTAGCCCTGAGTAGCATCCTGCCTTCGCCCAGAATGATACCACAATATAAGGATAAAATTATTGACTTCAACAATTGGCTAAGCTTATGGTGTCATTCAAAGGGGATCCAGTATCTGTCTGTCTGGGATGACATGATTGACAGACCACGATGCTTTGCCAGAGATGGTCTGCACCTGTCGCCCTGGGATTCAGGTTACTGGCTAAGGCTCTTGCCACCCCTATAGTGCCTTTTTAGGCAAACTTCAAAGGACAAAACCACCACCGTAGCAGGTACAAGCATGCAAAATCTGAAGGTAATGCTACTCAATGCTAGAAGTCTAAACCTCAAAATGCACTCTCTCGAGGCACTCCTAAAAATGGAGAACATCGATATCTGTGCAGTAACTGAGACCTGGTTCAAGGCTCCAGAGAGCACCCCTGCAATACCAGGCTACAACTCTTACCACACTTTTCAGCCACCAAACCAGGACCGAAACACTAAAGGTGGAGGAGTGTCAATATTCACCAAGGATATTCACACCACCAGGCTAGTTGGCCAACACAATGTGTCTGAAATTCTCCAAGTGCAACTAACACTAGGTAAGACTGCAATCCAAATTGTAGCTTGCTACAGATCCCCCACCATACCCCAAGATTCTCACTACACCTTTCTAAACATACTGGAAAATATTAAGATAGAACCAAACACCCTAATACTGGGTGATTTTAACTACCCTGCCATTAACTGGGAAAACTACTCCTGTCCCAACACCTTTATGAACGGTTCTTGGAATTCATAAATTCCAATGCCCTGGATCAACTAATCCATAGTCCCACCAGCCGCTCCACTATCCTAGACCTGGTCATTACCAACATGGGAAATCAATGCTCCATACCTATGGTCACCCACTCGTTAGTCAGGTCTGACCATAAGCTAATCACCCTTAACATCCACATCCCACCCCACCCCCAGTAAAGAAACCACCATAAAAGAGTTCTCCAAAGCCAACTTCATGCTACTCAAGTCAGAAGTGACAAACTTCATGACACCCATGCAGACGGCAACTGAAAGTTCAACTGCTGAATCCTACACTAAGGCACTGTACGACCACATCCACTCATGCATGAATCGTGCCATCCCAAATAGAACCAAAATGCTCTCATCCAAAAAAAGGAAGCCAATCTGGTGGTCCCCTGCCATAAACAAACTTTACAACAAAAGGAAGAAACTTTTGCAGAAAAGAGGAAAATCCCAGGATGCAAAAAACTCCCTTACTAGCCTCAGTAAGAAACTGAGATGCCTCATAAAATCCTCCAAAGCTAGTTACGAAAATAAAATTGCCAAAGATTCCAAAGACAACCACAAAGCATTCTATAACTATGTCAAGAATCTAAATGGCAATGCTCAGATCTGCTCTGAGCTAAAACAGAATGGCATTAAATATACTGATCCAAGGATATTGCCAATATCTTGGCAGATCGATTCAGTGCCAACTTCACCCCCCCCCACCCCCTAAATGGCCCATCTCAATACCAGAAGATTGCCAAATTCCAGTAATAAAGGCCACACAGGTACAAAACACACTCTCTAAAGCCAAGAATACAGCATCCATGGGACCAGATGACATCCCGGGCTGTGTACTACATGAACTACAATATGAACTGGCACCTCACCTAAGTGTCATGTTTAATCATAGCCTCACCTCAGGTTTCGTGCCCACTGAGTGGCGCAGAGCTACAGTTATCCCAATCCACAAGGGGGGAATCCACCTTGGATCCCGGAAACTACCGTCCCATCAGTCTGACAAACCTTATCTGCAAGGCCATGGAGCGTATTATCATGGAACTTATAAACAAAGACATTGGCAACCTTCAAACACTGGACCCCACCCAGTTTGGGTTTGTGAAGGGCCGATCTTGTCTCCTGAACCTGATTGACTTATTTGAATCAGTCTCCAGAGCCATGGATAAGGGTAAGGTGGTCCACACAGCCTATCTAGACCTTGCCAAGGCCTTTGACACCATCCCGCACTCTGGAATCATAGATAAACTTACTAAGTTGGGCATTAATCCCTATGTCATCCAATGGGTTGCTAAATGGCTTACTGATTGAACCCACACTGTAAAAGTAGCCGACTCCAAATCCAGCTCCAGACAAGTGGAGTACCTCAGGGTTCAGTCCTGGGGCTGCTCTTGTTTGGCATCTATTTCTCTGAAGTACAGGTCAACACTAAGGGACTCTGGCTAACAAAGTTTGCAGATGACTGCAAACTGAGAGCCATTATTGAATCCCCAAATGATGTGGATACTCTACAAAAGGGCCTTACAGAAACAGATGCTTGGTGCCAGAGCCATGGGCTCAAGCTCAATGCCAAGAAATGTATTGTTATCCCTTTGGGAAAAACATGTATCCATGAATTACCATATAGGTGGCAGTACACTAAACACAGAAAGTGTGATAAGAGACTTAGGGACACAGGTGGACAGTGGTCTCACCTTCAATAACCACATTGCCACAACAGTCAGGAAATCCTTCTATGTGGCACACCTCATCACGAAGGGCTTTTCATCCAGAAAAAAGGAGGTCATTGTCCCACTGTACTCATCCCTCATTAGACCCATTATAGAATACAATGCCCCATTTGGTATGTACCTCTCAAGACATCTGCAACAACTGGAAAGGCCTCAGAAATACCTCACTAAAAGAATCACAGGCCTAAAGCAAGATGTCCTACGCTGACCACCTTAAAAAACTCCAGCTATACTCTGTCGCATATCGTCTACTCAGAGGCGATCTCTGCTTAACATACAAGGCCATGTTAAACCCAGAGCTGTTGGACATGCTACACTTAAAGAAATCCCAATCCCTCAGAGCTACACGCTGCAGGGATCTAAACCTTGTCATCACAATAAACAAAACATGCTGGAGGGATAGGTTCCTGACCCAGAGACTCCCCAGACTCTGGAATAGATTGCCCATACATGTCAAGCAGAGTGCCTCTTTGGACCTCTTCAAGAGGAACCTTGACGATTGGATGGGAGAAAGGAAATTCACCCCAGGGATCACGTCAGTCGCCCTGCTAGACAGTTTCCAGGAAAGTAAATAATGTGGGAAGAAATAGCCAGGGAATTGTTATGGCTAGGCTTGTATAGGCCCTAGGGCTGATAGCCTAGTACCAACCTATGAACCTTTCACCAAGCATTACCGTTTGCCAATTTTCTCTAAATCCAGAGCTGGCTTTGCCACTGCAGTCTTGCAGGGCCTTATAACTGGTCCTAATGCTATCTAAATTCCTCCTCCCATCCTTGGCTTTGGGAATCTACCCAAATGTGATGACTGCATCAGTGAAACACGAAGAACATAGTATAGTTGTGTACACTTACCATAAATGTAGATGTTCGAGTTTATTCACTGTTGCAGTCCTGGCTACCCTCCCTCCAGCCCCCTGACTTCCTTTGGCTATACTTCTATTCTCCTTTACTATACTTAAAAGCATTTTGGTGTATTTGCTTTTTTGTTGGAGGTATAACCTTGTGTATATATATATATATATATATATATATATATATATATATATATATATATATATATATATATATATATATTTTTTTTTATATTTACTTTCTTTCCATTAAGGGGGGCACCTGACATCTGGGGCAAGAAAAACTGATGTAATGGCATCGGCTGCATGCTTTATATCCCTGACTACCTGACGTCATGGAAGATGAGACAGCAACCGATGCAGGACCCACAACTTTGATAATCAAGCCGACTGAGGGCTACTGCAAGCAGATAACCCAAATGTGATGACTGCAACAGTGAATACACTCGAACATCTACATTTATGGTAAGTGTACACAACTGTACTGTCTATTCTTGTCTGGGGATGTCCCACGTTATTTTGATGCTATTCAAGCCTCCATCACGAGACCTTGTCCAGGACTTTCTCCTGTGACTCAGATGGCTCATAGATTGCGTCTTTGGTGTTGGGGAGCTCATAAGTGCTTTGTAGGAGCAATACCCTGTGTTCCCCCTGGTTATTAGTTACAGGTGAGTTTGATGTTTCAGATGCTTGCAGAAGGATACCATTTGCAAGAGAGGGACTCTTATTGCATGTCACACTTTGTAGAAAGGTATGTAAGAATTACTCAGAGAACATGACTCCAGCTGGAGTTATCCCCAACATGCCTCCCCCTAAATAACAGAGACATTTCAAGTAATTCTGATAACAGTTGGTAGGTGCACGTCAGAAGCCTACCTTAATCTGGTGGAGTCTTCCATTTAGGAAGGAGATGGAGTGGGAAGTCTTTCGGCATTACCGTTTTAAGCATTATTGTGCTGTTAGCAGAAATTGACATAAGTTCTTCGTGTTTCACTGTTGCAGTCATCCTATTTGGGTTATCCCTACCAGGGTAGCCTTCGGCCAGCTCGAATACCAGAGACCTAGTATTTCTGCGTCGGTTGCTGTCACTTGAGTACTGACGTCAAGTTGTCAGTAGTATAAAGTAAGGCAGCCAACGCCATTACATCAGTCTTTCTTGCTGTAGAGCCCAAAGCAGAAGCAGTTTGCATGAGTGCCAGTCGGCTGCTACCTGAGTTTTCGTCCACTGAATTGAAGTTGAAGTCTTCTAAAGCTAAGTACCGTGTTGGGGATTCTTTTATCTTGCACTAACCGATGTCAGAAAAAGTTAATAATTGTCTTGCCTGTGGAAAACAAATACCACACCGAGACTTCAATTCTTACTGCGTCACTTGTTTAGGCCCAGACCACGACGTCTCTCGTTGTCGCTTCTGTGCTTTGTTCAATGCCAGAACTATCCGTCATCGGGCCCGCATTGTAGCCAGATATTTTCACTTACAGTACTCGAATTCCGATATGGCTTCGGTAAGCCGTCCGACAGCAGATCTTCCGAAAAAACGTAAAGATAAAGACAGAGACAAGACTGCACAGGTCCAGACATACCGATGACGCTTGCATTAAGCTAGTCGTCAGTTCTCCGGTCCGGTGCTCAGTGAGGCGCATTTGCAGCCCCTGATGCCCGCTTCTGTTGATTCGCAGTTTGCTACCGAGACCCTTTCGGAGTCCGGTATGCCGCAAAACTCTTCTTCGACTAAGGATCCTGCGGTTGTCTCAACCTTGAATGTGTCCAGAGCCGGTGAGCAGGCACTGGCTTCCGAGGAAGTTCTTCGCACTACCGAATCTCAACACAAACCAACGTCTTCTTTCCCGACTACAGTTCTTTCTAAAACTACTGACTTTCTTAGGCCCAGGGTATGAACCACATCCAAGAAATTGACGACCCACTCTCATGCGCCTGCTACCTTGCCTCAGTCTCAAATGCTTAAAATAGCTAAAGACCTTATGCTGATCAGGGGAAGCCAAGCTACCCCCTTCATAAGGAAAAGAGATCTGTCTCCTGTAGTTTTGTCTGAACAAGAGTCAGATAAATCTGATGCATCTGAGTATGAAGACATGCAACCCCTCTCCACTTATGAGGATTCTGATGCAGAGGATTCCATTCCTTCAGTCTCTCCCCCAGAAAATTTTTCCTTTAGGGAAACCCTGCATACCTTGGTCTTCATTCAGGCTGGTGGCAATAGATCTGTGCCATCTTAAATCCATAGAGAAGAATTTTGGTCACTTTCAACATTCACATTGGGTAAACGTTCATTTGGTTGTCAGGTGGTTAAAAGGTAACTGAGAAATCTCCATTCAAAATGGAAAGAACATCTACATGGACTGTTCCAATGATCTGATTTATATATGTCAGGAAATGGAATTTATGTGTCAGCTGTAGCCGACTTGTGTTCTTGAATTTCCACCATAGTAAGTGATGACCTTTTATGCACTTTGAAGTCTGTGAAGTCACAAAAGACTGTGACTTTGATAAGGGTCAGTGGTGCTGTCCACCAAAACAGTTTCTTTCTCTCTTTTTATCTTGTCTTTTTGAAATGTTTTATCGTATAATGTTACTACTCTTTGCCTCATTTTTGTGAGTGATACTAGAGTTCACATTTGTAATTTACTTTCCTCTTGTCTGTTTTGTGGCTCTTAATGCTCCATTTTGCTTCATTTTTTTTGTCAGAGTAGTCGCTGAACTTGTTTCTGGAGGACTGCTTCTGTAAATTTATGCTTATTATTTCCAAAACTCTGGGATGTAGTAACTGGTTATTTCATTTGCAGCTTAACCCAAGTAGCATACGGAATAGTCATAATCAGCTGGTTGTCCATTTGGCATGCACAGTATGATTGTTGAAGAAGAGTACAGGCAGACTAATAATTTCTGAGTTCAACTTTGTAACTATACTGTTGTACAACTCCAAATGGACTTAACAGGGTAGAAAACCATCTTCTCTGGGCATATTCATATTTCTAACAGCGATAAGAAAATGGATGAGGACAGAACTGTTAAATATAGTGCTCATACAAGTTAAGCTGAATGCGCCCTCAGAAGCAGAAACCATGTTACAATGTAGTATTTTCACCTGGAACATTTTGTTTTGTGTAATCTTTATGTAGTTAAACTCACTGTTGTGTAAGACCCATTTTCAGTGAAGTCTAGTATTCATTTGTGAAACAGTGTAGGGGTATATATTCAGATGCTTGAAAAGACGGGGAACAGGTATTCACTTCCACCTTCAGCAAGTATATGTGTACATTGTGTGTGTGTGTGTGTGTGTGTGTGTGTGTGTGTGTGTACATATATTAGTGGCGGCTGGTGACTTCAAATCGAAGGGGGGGCTGCAGGAGACAGCTGAATGGGTGGGGCCAATGGGAAGGGGTGTGACCAACTAGAAAAGCCCCTGATGCCCACTTCTGTTGATTCGCAGTTTGCTACCGAGACCCTTTCGGAGTCCGGTATGCCGCAAAACTCTTCTTCGACTAAGGATCCTGCGGTTGTCTCAACCTTGAATGGGTCCAGAGCCGGTGAGCAGGCACTGGCTTCCGAGGAAGTCCTTCGCACTACCGAATCTCAACACAAACCAACGTCTTCTTTCCCGACTACAGTTCTTTCTAAAACTACTGACTTTCTTAGGCCCAGGGTATGAACCACATCCAAGAAATTGACGACCCACTCTCATGCGCCTGCTACCTTGCCTCAGTCTCAAATGCTTAAAATAGCTAAAGACCTTATGCTGATCAGGGGAAGCCAAGCTACCCCCTTCATAAGGAAAAGAGATCTGTCTCCTGTAGTTTTGTCTGAACAAGAGTCAGATAAATCTGATGCATCTGAATATGAAGACATGCAACCCCTCTCCACTTATGAGGATTCTGATGCAGAGGATTCCATTCCTTCAGTCTCTCCCCCAGAAAAGTTTTCCTTTAGGGAAACCCTGCATACCTTGGTCTTCATTCAGGCTGGTGGCAATAGATCTGTGCCATCTTAAATCCATAGAGAAGAATTTTGGTCACTTTCAACATTCACATTGGGTAAACGTTCATTTGGTTGGCAGGTGGTTAAAAGGTAACTGAGAAATCTCCATTCAAAATGGAAAGAACATCTACATGGACTGTTCCAATGATCTGATTTATGTATGTCAGCAAATGGAATTTATGTGTCAGCTGTAGCCGACTTGTGTTCTTGAATTTCCACCATAGTAAGTGATGACCTTTTATGCACTTTGAAGTCTGTGAAGTCACAAAAGACTGTGACTTTGATAAGGGTCAGTGGTGCTGTCCACCAAAGCAGTTTCTTTCTCTCTTTTTATCTTGTCTTTTTGAAATGTTTTATCGTATAATGTTACTACTCTTTGCCTCATTTTTGTGAGTGATACTAGAGTTCACATTTGTAATTTACTTTCCTCTTGTCTGTTTTGTGGCTCTTAATGCTCCATTTTGCTTCATTTTTTTTGTCAGAGTAGTCGCTGAACTTGTTTCTGGAGGACTGCTTCTGTAAATTTATGCTTATTATTTCCAAAACTCTGGGATGTAGTAACTGGTTATTTCATTTGCAGCTTAACCCAAGTAGCATACGGAATAGTCATAATCAGCTGGTTGTCCATTTGGCATGCACAGTATGATTGTTGAAGAAGAGTACAGGCAGACTAATAATTTCTGAGTTCAACTTTGTAACTATACTGTTGTACAACTCCAAATGGACTTAACAGTGTAGAAAACCATCTTCTCTGGGCATATTCATATTTCTAACAGCGATAAGAAAATGGATGAGGACAGAACTGTTAAATATAGTGCTCATACAAGTTAAGCTGAATGCGCCCTCAGAAGCAGAAACCATGTTACAATGTAGTATTTTCACCTGGAGCATTTTGTTTTGTGTAATCTTTATGTAGTTACACTCACTGTTGTGTAAGACCCATTTTCAGTGAAGTCTAGTATTCATTTGTGAAACAGTGTAGGGGTATATATTCAGATGCTTGAAAAGACGGAGAACAGGTATTCACTTCCACCTTCAGCAAGTATATGTGTACATTGTGTGTGTGTGTGTACATATATTAGTGGCGGCTGGTGACTTCAAATCGAAGGGGGGGCTGCAGGAGACAGCTGAATGGGTGGGGCCAATGGGAAGGGGTGTGGCCAACTAGAAAAGGGAGGAGCTATGCTCAAAAACCACCAAAACTGGAACTTTAGTTAAATACGCTGCCCTGGGTGCCAAACCATTATGAGAGTCCAATCAAGACAATGTGAAGTGTAGAAGAAAAAAAATATTTCAATGCATTGGCTGCATGACAGCTTACTTAATATCTAGATGGAAACAAAAAGGCTGTGATCCATGAAAAAATAAATTACTTTTTAAATACATTACTGGAATGGCAGTCAAAATCAATCAAGTACAAGAGAAACAAGCAGCACTCAACTCAAACCACTTCTCCTTGCACTGCAGTTCTAATTATAATTTATATTCAGTTGTATAAAAAGTACCAAGTAACATGCTGAAAGTAGCAATCTCTGAGATACCCCCACTTGTAAAAATGTTTCTTATCCAAAAAAGACCTGCTGCCTGACAACAACTATCTACTTGTTTCATTGGGAAAACATGATCAAAGTAAAAAATGAACAGCAAAGAAGAAACAAGGTCAAAATAAATTGCTTAAAGGATTACTGCACAGGTTATGGACCACACATGATAGACTGGCATTCTGTTTATGGGAAAAGCCTGCAAAGATGACTGCAAGTCTCCAACAAAGGTAATGAGCTTCTTAAAATACTGTAATTCTGTCCTTTATTACAAATACTGTCATATGCATTTCAATACCCAAGGCTTATACGTTATCAAGTTATGTATTCTCTAAATGGCAACAAAAAGGCTTTCAGTGTTGGTAATTCTTTAACAGCAAGCTTACTTGCATCTTACAATCTCAGACAAGCTTACCTGATGTTCATGAAAGCATTGCTACTTAAACACAGAGCAACGGGCAGTTTCTGAATAATAAGAAACATAATCAACAGTATAAAAATATGCCAGAAAACCAGGACATTCTGCAAAATCAAGCAAGGACAGATGAAAAGCCACTGTAGTACTTGTGTCTACCTCGGATGGGTGGATACTCTGCACACTTAAACTGCATAACTGCTCCTTGCCTTGCTTGGACACATCCAGAGTCACTACATGGGGGAGTGGGGTGCAACAAGTATGTCACAACCTGAAATGTCTCTGGCTGACTGCGATGGCCTTGACACATTTGTCATACCTCTCAATCTCAGAGCAAAAAATCTGGACAAAGCCTTACACAGAAGCGGGACAAAGGCCCAAAAATAAGGACAATATTTAAAGATTGCTCTTATAAACTTTCTAATAGAATAGTAGGTTTTGCATTAGTATGAATTTTCTGAAGGGTATGAAATCTGAAACTCAAATGTCTGTCATTTTCTTACTTCAGTCTTTAATGATTTGCCACTAATTTGCCAGAAAAAACACAATTTTATGAAAAATGGACCAAAAATGTGATACAAAAATATAAAACAGTCACACAATACAATTGGGAACCCGTCAAAGAGGGGACACTTTTTAATATTAGTACATTTAGCTTGTGCAGCTGACAAAATAAATGAATCTACATGCATTTCTGAAATAAAAGTGATCTATAACTCTGATTATTACATTATTGTTGTTGTTCTTCTTCTTCTTTCGGCTTTTCCCGGTTAGGGTTCGCCACAGTGGAACTCCGGTCTGCTAATGATTGGCAGTAGATTTTTACGGTGCCAGCTCGTTGCCCAACCTTCAACGAAGGCACGCCCATTTATGCATGTCTTCGAATGCCACTCGACCACAGGGAGGACATGCAGACTCCACACAGAAGGCGCTCCAGCCGAGAATCAAATGGGAGAACTTCTTGCTGTGAGGTGATAACGCTACCACTGCACCACCGCGGTTTCATATAACTCTGATTATTACAGTTATTTATTAATTGTAAACCCTCCTTGTTTTCTTCCAAAAATTGACATTTTGCGGAGGGATTATTAGAGGGAGAGCAACATTTTGAGCCAAAATCGGGGACAGTTGAGAGGTTTGGATATGCCCAGTTCTATAAAGCAGTTTGCACATACCTCTCAACCTGTTAACAGGAAATCTGGAGAAGGCCAAATATATTGGGGGAACATACAAACAGTATCTTGTATAAACTTAGTTGATAGAACAACAGTTCTTGATTTAGCATGCATTTTTTCTTAAGGTTAAGAAGTCTGAAACTCAATGTCTGTCATTATTTAGTGATTTCATTCCTAAATGATTTTCCAGAAACTCACACATTTTGTGGAAGAAACTAAAAATAACAAGCAAAAAGCTATTCATTCTGTGAAAATCTGGACATTTGAGAGGTATAGTTCAGCCGAGCCGGGGCTGTCAGCCCCTGCAGCTATTCCAATGTCCCATTACTTGGCTATTTCGCCCCATTTGCCATAAACACTGCAATGTGCATACTGCTTTACGTTTACAATGATTTGGATTTCATGTGAAAGTTTTATTTTGTATTTTACAGCACAAACACTAAGACATCTGCTGAACAAAGCAAAGCAGTCTCAGAATGAAAACAGACTTAGCATTAAAACACTGCCCTTTTAACTCACATTTATTAAAACAGCATTGAAATCCACATTCGAAGAAAATACATTTGGGTAGTGTAAAGATTAACTTTGGGCTGTTTTCAAATGATAGGCCCCTTGCACACAAAACATCTTCCTGATTGTATTAAATTATATTCCTTGTATAATACAGTACAGTTTGTTTTGAACATTTTTTCAGTAAACAATGGAACAAAATGCATGCACCAATGACAAAACTGCACAATTGAGAACATTTCCATCATAAAAATATCTACTCAAACGTATACAATCCACCAGTATCAGTAAATATGCACAATCACTGCAGAAGTAAGTAATCTAAATAATTCCACATTAAAGAGATCTGTAACTAATGAAGAAGTTGCTGCTAGCAAACAAATTTATTTATAGATGAAACAATGAAATGTAAAGTGCCTGTTGCCCCTGAGGAATAAATTGCCTTTATTACGTTAAAAAAAAAAAAAAAAGATAAGCTAGTAATATTGCAATAGGAAATGGATGGCAAACTGATAACAGGCTCATAGTTAGTAGGTAGGACATTCTCAGTACGGCAGCATCCACCCCCTGTGGGAGTAGAACCCACAGTCTTCTGCATCAAAACCAAGTACACTACCTGTTGTGCTATTAACAATGCAAGCAGACTCAACATAAGCAGCACTACACTTCTCTTCCCCTGCAGCTCTCAGCTACTTATAAAATCTACTCAGTACTCAACTGTATCTCTCAACTTCACAGCACAAAAAGTATGGAAAAAGCCAAAATTTATTGGACGGGACAAAAGCCCAAAAAACAGGGACACATTAAACATTGCTTGTAAAATCTTGGAAAGTTGCTAGAATAAAAAAAAATGATGTGTTACCACCATACATTTTACTGCCCATTTTGTAACCCAGGTCCCTCTACAAAACACCCAGAGTAACATACCACTATGCCAAATCAGCTGTTTTGTGAAAGAGAGGAAGACTGAAACTTAAATGGCTACCATTTAGTGAATTCAGTTCTCACCATAGCTGTCAACCTCTTAGCACAAAACACCTGGACAAACCCAGTAATGGGGGAATACAGTCCCAAAAATAGGGACAAATTTCAAATATTCATTTTATAAGCTTAGAAAAGTGCTAGAATAAAATGTTTTGTGTTACTATGTACTTCCTGAAGAATATAAAGTTTGAAATTCAGATGCCTGTCAATTTTAATAGGGTGCTGGATAGATGGGGTAAAAAGGTTTATACTTATGCAACCTTGGCAGTCAGGGCTTTAAACTGCCAATTTCATATGTTAAAAATAACAACAGCATATTATTGGACTGCTTAAGCAGAAAATGATGATGATTTCTGACTGTGTGGAAAATAAAGATTTACAGGATTTATTGCATTCTGCTGAACAAGTTGGAAAACATAGCTAGATGGCAAGAGGAGGTAAGGAGGCCTCCTCCAAAGAGCAGCTGTGACTACCCTAAGCCTTCTCCACCACCCTAGTCCAAAGATCCCTTACCCAAGAGGAAGATTCACTGCTTCCCTAGAAAAATGAAGATGGTCATAACAGGTAAATGTTATTAAAGATCACAGCAAAAGGATGGAGTCTAGAGGTGAAGTCCAGAGGCAGAAACATAGCAAAGGCAACAGCAGACCGGGATTACCGCATTATACTTGTCAAGGTTGCAACTGCCTCTAGAATAAGAGATCATAGAAGTCCCCAAGTGGGACCAGAGGCTTTTTCTTTCTCTTTCAAAGAAAATACTGTCCAAAGAGTTTTTATCTGCATTTGTCCAGGATGATGTTTTTGTCATTCCCAAAATGCAAAATGTTAACCTTTCAGTCTCTCCTCCTTTGCAAGCCCAAAGTAGGTATGTTTCCTATGGATTTAAGATACATCCCAGCATATCCCCATTTTTAATTTCTCCAAATCTTTTGGGTTTGTAATACCATGACAGGAGTGAACCCCGTTCCTAAATCAAAGTATGATTTAAAGTTCATGAAATTAACATTGTTTGTCTTTGATGTCAGCCAGAAGTACTCTTCTCAGCACCTGCAATGTACTCAGTAATGACTACTCCTGCAGTTTGTACTGGATTACATGTATCGGTAACGTATCTAAATACGATTGTTTTTATATGATCCATTGCTCCTATTATTGGAACTGTCTAGCTATCTTTCTTCCATATTACACTCATTTCTGCCTGCAAATCCTGATATTTTATGACTTTGTGTCTCTCTCTAAGCAAGACACTGTATTCACTCGGAGTAGAGATTTCAATGATTAATGCTACTTTCATCTTTTCATGGGCTACTATATCTTTTGAACTGTTAATGGGTGATCCCATGTGATGTACACTTCATCATGCTCTGTGGCTC
>NC_056725.1:366533937-366643937 GCF_019279795.1 Protopterus annectens | reverse complement strand
TTGTGTACATGTGGTATGGAAGCCTGCCAGTCATCTCCCTCTTCTGATTCATGTGACCCATCCCAGTGCTTTAGAGCTGGAGGTAGACAAGGGTATATACCATTCATGTCTGTGGAGGTCGCTGGGTCACTAATTATGTGTCACTGACCATTCAGTACTGCTGAAATTACTTTCTATGTTTATTGATCACTGCAGTAGGATTGTATGCCAGTAAATGACAAATGAGATTGCTAAATCTGTGAGAATTAAAAATGGTTCACTGTTAGAATGCAGCCATTGTCAACAAAGTAAAAAATAAAGTGAGTCATAGCTGAAAATTAATGGTTCCCATAATGAAATGAAACTAATATGGGTACATGTAAAAAAACACAGTTTACAAAGGGCTGAATAGGTTTTGTGAGATAAAAAAGTTGTAATTAGTTGTACCCCTAGTAATGTATTCTGTAACTTCTTTTAGCATCTATGTAAGCTGCAGTCATTTGTTTTCAGTATAGGGAAGAAATATAAGCAGTTAGTGGATAAACAGATCGCCGAGTTGTTTCTGGTTCTAGCCATGGAAAGAACACTCATTGTAATCCTCCAAGAGGAAGTAGAATTCAGTCAATGCAGCACTTGACAGTAAGGCATTTGGTGAGCACCCTTGGGGTAGTAGAAAGGCCAAAGGGCAAAGCAGAGAACAGAAAATGCCAGGAAACAACAGAAAACAGATGCAAGTAAACAAACTTATGGTAAAAAGATACATTAGGAATGGTGGCAAAGAAGTTCTGACTATGGTAGGCCTGAATGTCACCTTTATTCCCTACTCTACACAAGGAGAATTTGGGTGACATTTGGCATACCTTTAAAGCAACAGGAGTCTTTGGTAGTCTGGCCTGACGTCGGTCTTCCATGGCAGGGAATCACATATGTTAAGAATACTGCAGCAGTGAAGGCAAGGACATCTACCGTTATGGTAAGATTTTACACAACTGTACTTTATTCTGGTGGGGGTAGTCTTTGTATGAAAAGAACTAATCCACATAATTTCTGTGAAGACTGGTAGAGATTGGTGAAGGCTGCCAGCCTAGTCAAATAGATTTTGGTACATACTTCTATCATTTGTAAATACTGTGAAATGTTGAACTTAAAACAATGTGGCAACATTGCCATCTGCTGCAAAGAAAGCTAAGTCAAGCATTTCTTGTTGGTCCTTTGAAATTAAAATTATTTCATCACTGCCTTTGATGTTTTACAATTCGGCTCTGGCCAGGCTAGATGAAGGCTTCCTGCCTATTGTTTTAAGGCTAAAGTTAATGACCAGAATTTACATGTGGAATGTCCTTTATTGCTCTAAGTGTAAAAGAATGTAAATACAGTTTCTGTCAGTCTGGGAACACCAGGAAAGTGTGAAATGATGTAATGCTTTATCAGAACTGCAGTTTCAATTTAAACAGAGAGAACCAGAAGGAATTAAGCATTTTTGTCTTGAACATCCAACTCAGCACTGTCTTATGCTCTATGTAAGTAAGTTATTTTAGAAGTGTGTTTTCTTTTAGCAATAACTAGAAAATTAGAAAGATTAGACTAAGTATTTTTCTGTGATGTCAGACCTGTACTACTGATTTATTTTAAGTATTTCTGTGTGATCTCTGAACTCTTGACTAGCACTGTATGTGTATGTAGTAGAAAGTATTGTCTTGTGGGTTTAATTATTTATTATTAAATATTTTAAAACCTTTTAACTGTGGCTGATTTGTGTAGAGACAATTTAAGCTCTTAAGAGTACTTGTATGCCTTTGGTAAAAATGCACATAGCCACTCTAATAAGCCTTGACTGTAGTCATACTACCAATTGAATAATAATATTGCACAGTAATAATTAGACACCCTTTTAAGGGCCTTTGAGTAGCTATGTATTAGTGGGTGGAGGCAGCTGGTACTACCATATGGGGCACAGCTGGAGAACTTGTGCCAGCCTTCCCCAGGAGTGTCTGTGTGGTTGTATAATCTCTTATCTCAAAGTGGTGTATGTCAGCTACTTGGGCAAGGACACAAAGCACTGGTTGGGCAGAGAGGGTGCTGGAGGCTTTAGCTTGCCCACTAGGCTGAGATCTGGACCCTGTAGCTGTGCCAGTGGGGAGTCTTTTTGGGGACCTGGAGAGCAAGGGAGTGACCAGCCCTAGACTGACTGTGATCTCTGTGTGTTCCTAAGGGAAATTGCACTTTACTGTGTGTATTTGTTATCCTTTCCTCATATATGAGACAACCTCTCTGGTGTTAGTGGTGAGGATTGAGGCTCCTTGATTGATGGGCCAGGGCACGGGTGTCATATTAATTGGTGGCAGTGGTTGGGATATCCTCACATATTAATTGTTTGGCAATGGTGGGATATCTACATCACATATTAATTAGTTGGCAAATACTAATTGGCTTGTAGTGGTGTGGGTAGAGTGAATCCTGTAGCTTATGTACAGTGAGCTTCGAAGGTGTTTTGTACTCTAAAACAGCAACGCAGTGAATACTCAGAGTTTAGATCACAATTGTTTTATTTCTTTTGTTAGCTTAGTTAGTCAGAGTGAGCAGGCAGCATGTCAGCAGAGGAGTATGGAAAGCTGACAAGGATCCATCTGGCGGAGGTGTGCCAGGCTAGGGGACTGGTGCATGGAAACCTGACTAAGGCAGACCTAATTGCAGCCTTGGTTACAGCTGCATCAGAAAACAGCAACAGGAGGACAATCAAACTGGCAGTGGAGCTATAATTCCCTCGGAGAATGGACAGCTCAACCTTTCTGCAGTGGACTTAAAAATCCAGTTGGAGCTAAAGAGACTTGAGTTGGAGGTCAGGTGTGTGGAATTAGAAGCAAATGAGAAACTGCGACATCATAGGAAGAAGATGCTGACTCTTCGTCAGAATCATGGAGGTAATGGGGAAGGGAGTAACTGGACCCCAGAAGCACAAAAGGTCAGTAAATTTCTTCCGCAGTTTAAAGAGGGGGATAATTTTGATAGTTTGATTCATATGTTTAAGAGGCTATGTAAACAGTATGAAGCTGACCAAGGGCTCTGGGTACGGTTCCTGACCCCCTTACTCCATGGTAAAGCTGTAACTGTTCAGTCCAAATTCCATGGTAAAGCTGTAACTGTTCTGTCCAAAATGTCTGACGTTGCATGTTTTGATTATACTGCTGTAAATAAATGTCTTTTAGAACTGTTTAAGCTAACACCTGAAATGTATAGGAAAATGTTTCATGAGCATAGACTCAAGGGCAGATGAAAGTATGTGTGAATATTTTGCTGAATTGAGCACGTATTTTCATAGCTGGTTGAGTGGATGTCAGGTCACCACTTTTGAAGGGCTGGCAGACCTTTTGGTGAGGGAACAAGCCCTTAGCACTTTGCCTGAGCACATGAGGATCTGGTTAGCTGATAGAAAATGTGCTACTTCAGATGAGTTGGGGAAGAAGGGAGACCTATACCTGGCAAGCAGGGCAGCCCTGCACTGGAAGGAGACCTCGAGTACTGCTCATGAGTCTAAAGGAACCCATGGTAGGCAGCACAGACTGCCACAACAGAATCTGCCAGTAGCAGGGGAAGCCACTAGTCCAGGTACACGTCCAGGAGCTAGGGTTAAATGTTTTGAATGCAACCAGTGGGGCCATGTGGCATACAGATGTCCACAGAGGCAAGGCGGGGAACCAAAGGTGAGGGAGCCAGTAAGTAGGAAAGACAAAATGCCAATAGTAGGTTGTCTTGGGACAACAGGGGTACTGGACTACCATCCTGCAGATGTCCTGATAGGGAAGGATTTGGATGAGGCAGTACCATATGCTTATGCGGTTACATGTGGTCAGGCTAGGAGACAAGCATGTGGGTCTGGTAGCCTGGGGTTGTCCCAGACAGACTGCATACTTGCAGCCAGGACTGGTGAGGTGGTTACTTCAGGGAGGGAGCTACTCTGTAGCAGTGAAACTGAATGTGAGCCACAGCTGCTTGTGGGTACTGATGGTCCCTTGGACAGAGTGACTGCAAAGGGAGAGGTGAGTAGTAGTACCCAGGCTGACAGTGAGGCACCATTGTCAGAGGATGCCAGACTTCCTGTGGAAGGGTAGCTGGGAAGGGTAACAAGGAGAGAGTTAAGACAGGTTCAGCTCTGAGACCCTACATTGCAAGGCCTGAGACAGGTAGCTAGGGAGGCACCTGATTCTCAAGGAAAGGGGTATCTGTATACTGGGATAAAGGGTTACTTTACAGAGAGTGGACCCCTGAGGGAGGGCTAGAAGGTCAGAGAGTACAGCAGTTGGTAGTGCCTAGAGCCTACTGTCTGGTGCTTCTAGCCATAGCCCATGATATTCCCTTTGCAGGTCATATGGACATAAAACATACAAAGAGGCATATTATGCAGAACTTCTATTGACCTGGAATTTCCAGAGATGTAACGGGGTACTGCAGGACCTGTGAGCAGTGCCAAAAGGTTGGTAAGGCAGGAGACAAGGTGAGAGCTCCTTTGATGCCTTTGCCTGTGATTGAGGAGCCATTTCAGAGGGTAGCTATGGATATTGTGGGTCCTCTGGGTACCCCAAGTTCCACAGGGAAAAAGTATATCCCAATGGTAGTGGATTATGCTACACAATACCATGAGGTAGTGGCTTTGTCCTCCATTGAGGCAGGGAAGGTGGCAAATGCTTTGTTAGAGATTTTCAGCAGGGTAGGTTTCCCAAACGAAATACTGACTGACAGAGGTACCAATTTCATGTCAGACCTGCTGGCTTGTCTGTGGAAGTCCTGTGGGGTGAAGCACATGAGGACCACCCCCTACCATCCCAAGACTAATGGTCTTGTTGAGAGGTTAAACTCTACAATCAAGTCCATGCTACGGGCATTTGCAGATCAGTTTAAGAGGGAGTGGGACAAATATTTGTCCCGTCTGTTGTTTGCTTACAGAGAGATTTCCCAGGAATCCACAGATTTTTCACCCTTTGAGTTGCTGTATGGGCATAGGGTGAGGGGACCTCTAGATTTAATTCGAGATGAGTGGGAAGGTGAGTGCGAGTCTCACAAGAAGTCTGTTGTGGCATACGTCCTAAACCTCAGGACAAGGCTCAGGGAACTCATGGGCTTGGCCCAGGAAAATCTGGCAGTAGCCCAACAACAGAAAAAGGTGTCGTATGACAGGAATGCTCGAGCATGAGAGTATGCTGTGGGGCAGCAAGTAATGATTCTCATTCCTGTCAGACACAACAAGCTGCAAGCAGCTTGGGAGGGACCCTACAAGGTGGTAAGAAAGGTAAGTGATGTTAACTACATGGTGGAACTGCTAGGCAGATGGCAGGGGCACAAACTGTTCCATGTTAACATGATGAAAACCTTACCATGATAGGGAGGCCCTTGTGCTGAGTATTTGCAGTGGATTGCAGGGGGAGTCTGAGGGAGATCTGGGGACTGATTTCCTCAGTGAGGCTCAGGCTGACACCTCAGTGGAAGGGGTAGCAATGTCCCAGCAGCTATCTCCTACCCAGGTTCAAGAAATCTGAGCAGTGTTGCAGGAATTTGGGGACATGTTCACCGGGAAACCAAGGTGCACCCACCTGCTGCAGCACCGGGTGGATACAGGACCCCAAAGGCCTGTTAGGCAGGCCCCTTATAGGGTGCCTGAGAGAGTCAGACAGACCCTGAGGGAGGAGGTACAGGAAATGTTGGAACTAGGGGTGATTCAAGAGTCCAACAGTCCCTGGGCCTCCCCATTGGTGCTGGTGCCAAAGAAGGATGGCAGCACCAGGTTCTGTGTGGACTACCAGAAATTAAATAGTCACACAGAGTCAGATGCTTACCCCATGCCTAGGACAGATGAGGCCCTAGAGCAGCTGTGTGGGGCTAAGTATCTTACAACCATTGATCTTACCAAGGGTTAATGGCAGGTGCCCTTGACTCCCAGTGCTAGAGAGAAGTCAGCCTTTGTGACTCCTTTCGGCTTGTATGAGTTCACAAAGATGCCTTTTGAGCTGAAGAATGCCATAGCAACTTTCCAGAGGCTGGTAGATCATATCCTAGCAGGAGCAGGAGGGTTTGCCCTTGCTTAACTAGATGATATTGCCATTTATAGCCATTCCTGCCAGAGCACCTTCAGCATGTCAGGGAGGTGCTGGGCAGACTACAGAGGGCAGGGTTGACCATTAAGCCCAGCAAATGTCAGGTGGGTATGGTGGAGGACTCCTACCTAGGACATAGAGTGGGGAGTTTTAAGATAAGGCCAGAACCTGCCAAAGTGGAAGCCATTCAGGCATGGCCTGCACCTGTTACTAAAAAGCAGGTGAGGACATTTTTAGGGACAGCAGGATACTACAGAAAGTTCGTCCCCAGTATAGTACCATAGCTGCTCCCCTCACAGACCTAACAAGGAAGAACAGACCAGATAAGGTAGTGTGGACCCAGTGTAGACCCTATCATCTGTGCAGGCATTCCTGAAGCGTAAAGAAGCTTTGGGAGGACCCCCTGTGTTAGCCAGTCCAGATTACAGGAAATAATTTGTTGTGCAGGTGGATGCTTCAAACCATGGGGTGGGGGCTGTTCTTAGCCAGATTTCTTCAGAAGGGGAAGAGTGCCCAGTGGTTTATCTCATCCGTAGGCTCCAACCCAGTGAGGAATGCTATGCAGCTGTAGAAAAGGAATGTCTAGCCATAGTGTGGGCACTGCAGAAACTTCAGCCTTATCTGTATGGAAGGAAATTCACTGTTATGACGGATCACAACCCCCTAACATGATTAAACAGAGCCAGCCAGCAAAATGCCAAGTTGCCAAGATAGAGCCTGGGGTTGCAAGCATAAGATATGTCAGTGCAGCACCACAGTGGGAGTAGCAATGCTAATGCAGATGGGCTCTCAAGACAGGGAATGGGGTAGGTATACTCAGATAGACCTAACTCTCTCAAACGGCGTTTCTCAAGGGTCACTTGGAAAACTAGCTTGAGTTCTCCAGGGGGAGAAATGTGAAGACTGGTAGAGATGGGTGAAGGCTGCCAGCCTAGTCAAATAGAATTTGGTATATAATTCTATCATTTGTAAATACTGTGAAATGTTGAACTTAAAACAATGTGGAAACATTGCCGTCTGCTGTAAAGTAAGCTAAGTCAAGCATTTGTTGTTGGTCCTTTGAAATTAAAATTATTTCATCACTGTCTTTAATGTTTTACAATTCGGCTCTGGCCAGGCTAGATGAAGGCTTCCTGCCTATTGTTTTAAGGCTAAAGTTAATGACCAGAATTTACATGTGGAATGTCCTTTATTGCTCTAAGTGTAAAAGAATGTAAATGCATTTTCTGTAAGCCTGGGAACACCAGGAAAGTGTGAAATGGTGTAATGTTTTATCAGAAATGCAGTTTCAATTTAAACAGAGAATCAGATGGCATTAAGCATTTTTGTCTTGAACATCCAACTCAGCACTGCCTTATGCTCTATGTAAGTAAGTTATTTTAGAAGTGTGTTTTCTTTTAGCATTAGCTAGAAAATTAGAAAGATTAGACTGTGTTTTTTGGTGATGTCAGAACTGTATTACTGATTTATTTTAAGTATTTCTGTGTGATCTCTGAACTCTTGACTAGCACTGTGTATGTAGTAGAACGTATTGTCTTGTGGTTTTAATTATTTATTATTAAATATTTTAAAACTTTTAACTGTGGCTGATTTGTGTAGAGATAATTTAAGCTCTTAAGAGTACTTGTATGCCTTTGGTAAAACTGTACATAGCCACTCTAATAATCCTTGACTGTAGTCATATTACCAATTGGATAATAATATTGCACAGTAATAATTGGACACCCTTTTAAGGGCCTTTGAATAGCTGATAAGTATTAGTGGGTGGTGGCAGCTGGTACTACCGTATAGTCTGGGAGAAAGGGTCACAGCTGGAGAACCTGTGCCATCCTTCCCCAGGAGTGTCTGTGTGGTTGTATAAGCTCTTATCTCAAAGTGTGTGTGTGTCAGCTACTTGGGCAGGGACGGAAGCACTGGTTGGACAGAGAGGGTGCTAGAGGTTTTAGCTTGCTCACTAGGCTGAGATCTGGACCATGTAGCTGTGCCAGTGGGGAGTCTTATTGGGGACCTGGAGAGCAAGGGAGCGACCAGCGCCGGACTGACTGTGATGTCTGTGTGTTCTTAAGGGAAATTGCACTTTACTGTTTGTATTTGTTATCCTTTCCTCATATATGAGGCGCCCTCTCTGGTGTTAGTAGTGAGGATTGAGGCTCCTTGATTGCAGGGCCAGGGCACGGGTGTCACAATTTCTTTCACTTGAGTAGGTGAAAGGTAGAATTCTATTTGATTGAGTGTATCAGAGTGTCTGTGGTGTCAAGTGTCAGTTAATCTGGCAAAGGTAACTAGTCTGTGGAGCTTTGTGTAAAATCTGAAACACCTCCCATTAAAACTATTACAGTTTTGACTTATAAATGTTTTATGTTATTTTATTACAGTTCATAGTCAAAATTTGTGCCCTAACAGAAGGGGATTTGTCTGTGTGCTAAAAGAGCTAAAGCTATTCCCTGTGATAGCTCTTGAAAGAAATTAAAGCACAACCTATGTTTTGGCTCTCAGAATTATGATTTCATTATTCTAACATAGCAGTGTACTTATTGTAATCTTTCACACATTACAATTAGATGTGATTCATAAATGTGTGCATATTCCAGTCTTTGTTCTCATCGGAGAGCCATTCCATTACTTTTACACCTAAAAGCATAGCATAAATACATTTTATAATTGATTATGTAGACATGTTCAGGTAATGTTATTTGAAAAAGTCAAGCTGTTTCAGAGATGCAGCCCTGTTAATAGGGATCCCCAATGGCCTTCATGATTGATAGAGTATGCAGGATACTAAACTACATTATATTCATCTCCTGTAGGGTGTGGTTATATGCCTTCTCTTCAGGGTGGAGAATGTAGTACATTACTTTTGTACTGAGTTGGTATTTCATTAGAAGTAAAACTCATTTGTGGCATTTTAGGAAAGTGATTTTTATTGTGGCTCACATCACCAAAGATCTCTATACTAACTGTAGCAATATTGTTGTAGCATTTTAGCACTTAAGGAAGAAAAGACCATTTTGGTTGTAGTATGTACCTGAGGTGCCAAATGTAAGTCTCAGAAAGTTTTATTAATAAGTATAACAGGGTGGGTAAGGTACAGCCACTTGCACATAGGTAATAAATGCAGGATCTTACAAGTATTTCAGGATAGCCATGTTGCGTTATAATCTGCTCTCTAAATTTGTTTTTCTGTGCATTCCACAAGAAGAATATGAAAGTCTTTCCAAGATGTTGGTTCTGTTTCATCCTAAATTGTGTGTTTTACTGTCTATGTTATATTGATAGTATAATACAAATCCAGAAGGCAAAGCTGAGGAGTGAAGTCATTGGGATTTGGTATTAGTACATTGCCTGCCAGTCCTGTGCACTCAGTTACCATATGCCTGCCTTCCTTCTGAGACATACACGATATACATAAGTACATTTCAGAGCTAGACCCGTAGTGATTTTAGGATGGTAGTGTTCATTTACCTTATGAGTTGTGATGGCTAAAGTGGTTTCATAAAACTATTACTTTGTGAGCCATCTTTGTGTGGCAGCAGTCAGTACATTCTCAACTCCACCATTGAAGTTCTCTGCCTGTTCCAATATCACCAGTTAACTGAACTTTATGAAGCCTTTAACAGATATAACATTTAGTTACTCATTCATATTGCTGGTTTCCGCTGATTTAATTTCTTCAATATATTTAGTTTTTTAATGCTATACCACTAATGGATACCCTCCCCATTTCTTATATCATGACATGCTTAAAGCTTATTATATAAGGATTGCTTCTATCCTTGATTGCCTTTCTCAGTGCCAACTACAATCCTATGGTTATCTTCTTCTGTAGTTCACGAGTTATTTCGCTTTTTTGCATATTGAAGTATGTTGGAAATTATTTTGTGTTAATCCTTTGCATCACATATGCAGTGTCTTGGTTCTGAGTTGTGACTTTTTTTAGAAAGTGAGTAAGTAGATTGAAACAAGTTTTCCCATGACTGTGAAATCCACACGATGCACGTTCATACAAGAATCTGGATTGTTGTTCATATAGGAATCCTTCAGAAATGTTGTAGGAACACTGCAGAAAGCTGACAGTTCAGTTTCTGTCAATGGAGTTTTGCGGCTCTGAATAAAGTGTGAAGTTCAGAAAACTTTGCTGTTAATAAACTATAGAAAAATGTCACAACTGTGACTCTCCAGAGACACAAAGTCAAAGCAGTTCCTAACAATTATTGTGGCATGTAAGTGTTTTGTTGTTGACTACTCTGCAGTCAGTGGTTCATGTCAGATCACATCCAGTTGTGATTCCATTTTTTCAGCTTTTGAATTACATTAAAAATGCAGCTGTGCAGTGCTGCTTTTAGTTTATAGTTTTATGTTAACCACAGTTTCTGACAGTTTGAAATTCCAGACTTTTTTTTTATTTTGTGCGGCAGTAGCCGCAGCAGTAAAAATAGTCTTTTTTTGTAGTTAACCGTGCAGACAGTTAAGGAAATGACCAATTAGTGTGTTCTTCAGCCTTTGTGCAAGGCGAATTTGACAGCTCTCAAAGGTCAGGTTAATTCAGTCTTCCTATCATCAAAACATCAACTAAATACATATTTTAACTTCTGTGATGCTGAGACCTGAAAGAAATGATTTCAGAGCTTTTAGCATCTGCATGTGCACTCAAGGAACCACTGTTAGATGTCTGAATTTTTATGTTTGATAAAGGGATAAAATTAATCGTAGAATAGCCAGAACCTTTAGAGCTTCTGGGGGGGGGGGTGTTGGTGATCCCCTCCCACTATGGCTGCATGAGTGCATTTTGACACAGGCCTCTGCCCTGAACCGCACCTAGTCTAAAACCAGCCCTGCTCATATGTGTACACAGAAAGTTGTTGTAGCTTGTGTGGGACCCTGGGGATGATGTCATTATTTCTTTAGCTTTCCTCCCAAAACTCGTTACTGCCCTGTGCTGGGCCGAGGACAGTGTGGAATCATTTCCTTAGTGACAGCCATTTGCTCACCCAATATTTCTGACATAGTACTCTACAGGGAAGTTTTCATATCTGCCAACTCATTACATTCCCAAAACATATGTTCTTACATTTCCAAAACATATCTTCTCACTTACCTGTTTCTTCCCCATCACACCTTCAAGATTTGCTCTACCTGAGGAAGAATTCTTTGAAGTTTGCTTGGGTTATAAATTATAGTGTAGTCTTGGTCAGTTAGACATTGAACAGCAAGACTGAAATTCTTCCCTTAATCATGAGTTTTGTTCAGGACATCTTCTTCTTCTTCTTTCGGCTTTTTCCTGGTTAGGGATCGCCAGAGCGGATCACCTGTCCGCTCATGATTGACAGTGGAGTTTTACAGTGTCGAGTTGCCAGCCCGGCACCCAACCTTCATTGTATGTAGAAAACTTGTTTTAAAAGAAAAAAAATGTAAAAGAACCCCCTGACCCCAGTTTATTGCAGTCATTTACTACACAATTATTAGAGAGCCATCTTGCCTACTTAAAATGTGTTGAATGAATGAATGAATGAATAAATGCAGGGGAAAAAAACTGGAGAGTAAGGCAAAGTGTGAGAAAAAGGAAGGAAAATATAATCTGGATGGTGTATTTAGGCCATGGTGAGGAAGCACCGGGTGGTGAATGTTTTTGTGTGTGTGTTTGTTTTTTTTTGTGTGTGTGTGTGTGTGTGTGTGTGTGTGTGTGTGTGTGCATGTGCGTGTGTATGTGCATGTGAGTGTGTGCTTGCGCCTTGAAGCCCTTTCACCAAGGGTGCCAGTCGTCCCTGACTTCTGCATACTGCATCAGCTGGGTGTGAGATATGCATTGGGTTGGATTGCCTTCCTTCCTTTTCTTTAAGATGGGGTGATTGGGCAAACTGGAGTGGGCATCTCATGTGTACCCTTCCTTGCTGGTTCCTCTAGTACCTAATCCAACATTCGGTTTTGTGCTGTCTAGGTTGTACTCCTGTCTCTCTGAACCCCACATTTTTGAATCTATGATCTATTTGCTAATTTTTTAATTACTTATGATGAGAAAGTAGTATTGCAGCTTCTGCAGGAGACTAGCTGAAACACGCGCAGAACTCGAGGGCATCTGCACATGCAATTTATGCATTTCTTACATTATGCTAAACACAAAGGGTGTTGCACAACATTGCCTGGCTGCATCATTAAAATAAACACAGGATTTTTTTTAAGAAAGTACAGGTGAGTTGTGGCATAGCATTACCTGGCGCAGTAAAGTCAGTCAGACGGAGCTTGTGTTACAATATTTGGCCATGAGTGCTGTGGTCAGTCCCTATGGCATTATTCTGTACACAAATGCATGGTGGTGATCTGACATAGAATGGACAGAGGGCTGGAGTACTTTCCAAGCTGACAACTAAAACTTCTAATCAAGGACCGATGCATATGAATGTGGCCAAATATAATCATGATTGAAAGGAATTTGTTGTCAGTCATATTTCTATAGTGTTTATTTCTGTCTTATTATTTCAGAGAAATATATGTGTTCTAAGTTTAAATGTAGTTAATTTCACTTCATTTGTATCTTTTGATGACTTCAGATATACTTAGATGTGCTTTCTGAAGTTAAATGCAGATAATTTCACTTTACAGATTTGCTGCATGTTTTCAGCTTTGGCATACCATCTTCAGAATTCTGCATATGGGTCTCTAAGAGATTCCGATCATAGACAGAGGAGCACAGATTTCAAAGGAGAGAAGCTGTCTTTTGGTCTCACTTAAAGGCTAAATGCAGATTGCTGCCATTTACAAATGTTACTGGGATGATATTGCTTTTACAAGGCTACTGTTAAGAAACTGGACCAGAAACTTGAATGGTATCTCCCATTTCATTTCATTCGTAAGTATCAAAGAAAGTATTGGGTTTGTAAGTAGTAGCCTAGTGCCTTGATTTACAACAAGTTCCATTCTTTTCAGAAATTAAAGAAACATGCTCTTCTGGTGTCTTCTCTAGTGCACTGATGAGCTGACTGCTTCCAGTAGTTCAGGGTCCAGGGTTTGATTACTTCCACCTCCATTTGTCTACTGTGTGACTGCAAGTCACTTAACCAGACACCCCTGAAAAGGGGCACTTGTGTCCAGTGATCTTACCCAGTTAACAAATTAATAAAATAAAGCAGCTGTATACTGCACAGAATGTTGCTTTCTCTAAGCAAATTTTAATTTAGAATGTTAATATATTTTGCTGTGATTTTGAGATGTTTTTGATGTTTAATTGTTGTGTAATGCTATGCATGGTATTTTGAATAAGTTTGTTCTAACTTTTGTTTAACATTTACTTGTTTGAATTTTAACTGCTTTGTAAATTTTTTTTGGTGGTAAGGTGAGCTAACAAAAGATGAATACAACTCAGAGTCAGTGATGTAACCCTTTTGGAGTATTATTGAGGGGTGTGAAGTCATAAGGCTTGCTTTACTAGCCTAGGAAGAACATCACACAACCCTTCTTGAATTACATGTGGAAACGAATGAATGAATTCAGAGCTTGTTTATGCAATGAGTATGGGATGTACCTATCTAGTAATGCAAAACATTTCCTTGACCAAGTACTGAATGCAAAGGACCTAATTCAGTGCTGCTAGGCTGGCTTTAGGACTTTAACTCTGAAGTATTTGGGTATTATTCATAAAGCACTGTTTCCAGGGAGTAGAGCTGGCATGTTGTTTACTTACCAACAGCACGTAATCCGTTCTTTACATTTCTTTATAAACTGTAAGACCATGTATGTGCTTCTAGTCCATTTTGTACACATAGTATTCCATCTACACAGTATACATGTAAATTACCTCTCCCCAGGATTGTATGCAGTTGTCAAAAGGTATATCACCTGTAAACTGTCTCATTCCAGTATTCCTGTGGGGTAACTTATGACTGCAGCAGCATAAAACAGAGCTGAGCAGCACACCGGCACTAAAGTTACCAAAAAAAAAAAATTGCATGGTAGGAATATCCGTATCAGCAAGACTTCCACTCTTAACTTCCACTGTTTTCTTTACCTCTAAAGGACCAGCCCCTCCTCACCCTACAAATAAACTTTTCCTCATATTTTACTCTGCCTGTCCTCTTATACCATATACTCCTGTTCTGCCGCCTCTGTTGTTTCTCACTCCCTCTTATTTCTACCACTGTTGGTTCACTTCCTGTGTCTCTTCTCTGAAATCTGTAGTGCTCAGAATCCTTTCTATGTTGTTTGTAAATCCCTCAGCCATCAATGTAATTATAAATTGCTGTTTTTTTCCCCGATTGTTAAAAAAGTAGTACACTTGCAACTCTTACTTCTCCGTTGTCTTTTGCTTCAGATACAGTAATCCGTTGATAAGGATATTTATTTTATATCCTATTGTATTATTTTTTTCATAACTGGAGCTTTCCTTCCTGAGACTCTGTTGAAAAGTGGTTGTTACCTAATCAGACTTTTGTGATCAACAAAAGGAATAAATGAATGCATGCAATAAATAAATAATGACCTCAGGTCCATAGTCATGGCTTATGACTGATAGCTCTTTTTGAGCAACGGCTAAGCATGACAACAGAGCAGTTTGAATAAGTCATGTTGAAAGGTACTGAGCTGCTGTTCTGTGTAGTGCTGTGGTGCTACCCAGAAAAGTGTTCCTCTGTGTAATATGCAGCCCTGTGTACAGTTCCTAGGCATGTATGGTCCTTTGTCTGTCACCCTTCAGGACTGCTTTCCATGTCTGTGAAACATGGTAATAACTATAGTGCACTTGATACATGTACGCATTAGTGCATTATGTTTATGAATCATTTGGGGCACCTGAAACAGAAACTTTCATATTTGTCATATGAACCCATCTTTTGGATAGGAATGAAAATGTCAGTCTGACTTAGTTGCAGTGTCATTCTGTAAGAATATAATCATAAGTGACATTGAAAAAAGATTGGAATCACATGACATTATTAAAACCATCTGTTGTGCATCTTCTGATCTCTCTCTTGAGTAAATATTCAGTAAAAGTGTAAGCACGTGCGATGCATCATAGTGGAAAACCAGTGCATGTCCTGGCACTTTGATATGTAAATGCATTGCTCTGTAGTCTGATGGCATAGACGTGTCCTTAGGCTTTACAGTGCAGAAATACAAGGCCAAAATGAAGGATAACTTAGTGCTACTGTAGGGTCTATAACACATGATGTCTGTTTTCCATTTCTTGTATTTCCATTTTCACTCTATTTTTACTGTTCATTGCATATGAATACATGAAAACACTTAAGTAGGATTTTTTTCCATTCATAACTACATCTCAAGATGTTTGCATACCTCTCAGCTGTCCAGATTTTCGCAGAATGTCTAGAGTTTTGCCTCTTAATTTTAGTCTGTTCCTCATAAAATGTGTGGTTTTCTGGATTTTTGTGACAAATTAGAGAGGTATGAATTCACTGAATAATGACACGCAGTTAAATTTCAAACCTGATATCCTTCAGAAAATGCATGATAACACAATTACTTTTATTCATAGGTTCATAGGTAGGTACTAGGCTATCGGCCCTAGGGCCCATACAAGCCTAGCCAAAAAATGTACCCTGGCTTTCGCCACCCAAGAAAATTATTTTCCTGTGCCCCTGTCGAGCAGAGCCACAGAAGTGATCCCTGGGGTGAATTTCCCATTTCCCATCCAATCATCAATATTTTTCTTGAAGAGTGCTAATGAGGAGCTCTGTTTGACATAGATAGGTAGTCTGTTCCAGAGTATGGGAAGTCTCTGGGACAGGAATCTATCCCTCCAGCATGTTCTGTTTATTGTGGTGACAAGGTTTAGGTCCCTAGAGCGTGTAGCTTGGAGGGATTGGGATTTCCTTAAGTGGAGCATGTCCAACAGCTCTGGGTTTGACATAGCTTTGTATGTTAGGCAGAGATCGCCCCTGAGTAGGCGATATGCGATGGAGTAAAGCTGGAGTTTTTTGAGACGGTCTGCATAGGACATCTGTTTGAGGCCAGTAATCCTCTTTGTGAGGTATTTCTGTGGTATTTCCAGTTGTTGTAGATGTCTTGTGAGGTACATACCAAAAGGGGCGTTGTACTCTATAATGGGTCTAATGAGTGATGAGTAGAGGGGAACAATGACCTCTTTTTTTCTGGATGAGAATCCTTTTGTGATGAGATGAGTCACTGAGATGAGTCACGTAGAAGGATTTCCTGACCACTGTGGCGATGTGATTATCAAAGGAGAGACTACTGTCCACCTGTGTCCCAAGGTCTCATCACATTTTCGGCATTAAGTAGACTACCAGCTATGTGGTAGTTCATGGGTACAGAGTTTTTACCAAAGGGGATGACAGTACACTTTTTGGCATTGAGCTTCAGGCCATAGATTTGACACCAGGTATCTGTCTCAGTGAGGCCCTTTTGTAGTTTGTCCACATCGTTAGGAGTTTCGATTATGGCTCCTAGTTTGCAGTCATCTGCAAACTTTGTTAGCCAAAGACCTTCTGTGTTGGCCTGCACTTCAGAGAAGTAGATACCAAACAGGAGAGGACCCAGGACTGAACCCTGTGGTACTCTACTTGTCACTGGTCTGATGTCGGATTTGGAATCTGCTACTTTCACAATGTGGGTTCTGTCCATGAGCCAGTTGGCAACCCATCTTGTGACATGGGGATTTATACCTAGTTTAGTGAGCTTATCTATAATTCCAGAGTGGGGGATGGTGTCGAAAGCCTTGGCGAGATCTAGATAAGCTGTGTAAACCATTTTACCCTCATCTATGGCTTTGTTGACTGCTTTAAAGAAGTCAGTCAGGTTTCGGAGACATGATCTGCCTTTTACAAATCCAAACTGAGTAGGGTCCAGAGTTTGGAGATTACCAATGTCTTTGTTTATGAGTTCCACAATGATACGTTCCATGGCCTTGCAGACCAGGCTCACCAGGCTAATGGGGCGGTAGTTCCCGGGGTCCGTCGTGGCTCCCCCTTTGTGGAGTGGGGTAACTGTCACGGTGTGCCATTCAGTGGGTACAAAGCCTGAGGTGAGGCTATGATTGAACATGGTACTTAGGTAGGGTGCCAGTTCATTCTGTAGTTCATGTAGAACGCAGCCTGGGATATTGTCAGGTCCCATGGATGCTGTGTTCTTGGCTTTGGAAAGTGTGTTTTTTACCTGTGCAGCCGTGATTAAAGGAACTTTGCATTCTTCCGGTATAGAGATGGGCCCTCTAGGGGGTGAGAGGGGGGTAAAGTTAGCACTGAACCTATCTGCTAGGATGTTGGCAATATCAGTTGGTTCTGTATATTTAGTGCCATTATGCTGTAACTCAGAGCAGATCTGAGTGTTCCCATTTAGATTCTTGACATAGCTATAGAATGCTTTGTGGTTGTCTTTAGAGTCAGTGGCAATTTTGTTTTCGTAACTAGCTTTGGAAGATTTTATGAGGGATCTCAGCTTCTTACTGAGGTTGACCAGGGAGTTCCTCCAGTCATGGGATTTTACTCTTTTTTGCAACAGTTTCTTTCTTCTGTTGTAGAGTTTGTTTATGGCAGAGGACCACCAGATTGGCTTCCTTTTTTTGGAGGATAACATCTTGGTTCTATTAGGGTTAGCATGATCCATGCACTCGTGTAAGTGCTTATAAAGTGCATTTGTGTAGGATTCGGCAGTCATACCTCTATTGTCTGTCTGCATGGGTGTCATGAAGTTTGCCACTTCTGTCTTAAGAAGTGTGAAGTTGGCTTTTGAGAAGTTTTTTACAATGGTTTCCCTAATTGGGGCTGGGGGTGGGATGTGGATGTCTAGGCTGATTAGCTTGTGGTCGGATCTGACCAACGAGGATTTGACCTCTGGTGTGGAACACCGTTTTCCCATGTTGGTAATGACCAGGTCTAGGATATTGCTGCCTCTGGTGGGGGTGTGAATAAGTTGATCCAAGGCGTTGGAATTTATGAATTCTAGAAAATGTTGAGCAAAAGAGTTGGTACATGAGTAGTTTTCCCAGTTAATGGTGGGGTAGTTGAAATCGCCCATTATTAGGGTGTTGGGTTGTACCCTAATACTTTCCACTGTATCAAGAAATGAGGAGTGTGAATCCTGGGGCATGGTGGGGGGTCTGTAGCAAGCTACAGTTTGGATTGCGGTCTTGCCCAGAGTTAGTTGCACTTGGATAATCTCGGATGCTTTATACTGTGCAACTAGCCTGGAGGTGTGGATATCCTTAATGAATATGGACACGCCTCCGCCTTTAGTACTTCTTTCTGGGTTAGGTGGCCGAAAGGTGTGGTATGAATTGAAGCCTGGTAATGCAGGGGTGTTCTCTGGAGCTTTGAACCAGGTCTCTGTCACTGCACAGATGTCAATGTTCTCCATTTTAAGGAGTGCCTCGAGTGAGTGCATTTTGAGGTTTAGACTTCTAGCATTGAGTAGCATTACCATCAGATTTTGCTTGCTTGTACCTGTTACGGTGGTGAATTAGTCATTTTAACCTTGCCTAAAAAAGGCACTATAGGGGTGGCAAGAGTCTTAGCCAGTGTCCGGAATCCTAAGGGCGACAGGTGCAGGCCATCTCTAGCAAAGCATCGTGGACTGTCGATCATGTCGTCCCAGACAGACAAATACTGGATCCCCTTAGAATGACACCAGAAGCTTAGCCAATTGTTGAAGTCAATCATTTTGTCCTTGTACTGTGGTATCATTCTATCATATTGTAGGAACTTTCTAAGTTTACAAGAGCAATATTTAAAATTTGTCCATAACTTTGGTGCTGTTTTCCCTAATTATTTTTGTCTTTAGCCAGACTTTTTAGGCAAAGAGGTTGAGAGGTATTTATGTCTGATTTGCGACATTGTGATGTACCTTGGAAATATTTTCCATGGACATAAAAAATAGAGGCAACCTAAATGGAAATTCCTCCCCTCCCTTTATAGCATTTAGTATTGTACAGGCTTTGTGTGGTTTATCTAGAAATCCATTACAAAAGGTTAGTTGGAGCACAAGCGTCTTCTAATAAAGAGTACCTGGAATATCCTTCTGCCTGTTTTTGCATTTATCAGCCTGCATGCGAGTGCTGCTCTATATATATATATATATATATTTAGAATCATTACTGACTGACAGTAGAAGAAATTAGCAAATGGTGTGTTGGTCCATTAACAGAAGACACAAGACTCTGGAACACAGATGTGGTGTAATACCTTTAATTAAACCAATGTAGCCTTTGCAATTACTTGAGCTTTCAGACTCACAAGAACCATTCTTTGGGAACTCTGGCCAGCCTGAAAGCTCATGTTGTAATTGCAAAACCTTTGTTGGTCCAGTAAAAGGTATTATTACATCACGTCTGTGTTCCAGTGTCTGTGTTTACTGACCAACAATTGCTTTTTACTGCCAAATGCATTGACTGGCATAATAGTTTTTGGGGATTCCATACAATTACTGACTAGTGTGGACTGGTTGTGCTCGCTGATATTCTGATGTGGATGATGAAATCATAGTGCAGCAAGCTGAATTATAATGACTTGTTTCATAAGCAGTTTGTTTTTTTGGAGAGGTGAGGATACACATTCCATTCATACACTTTTAGCTGTTATTTGGTGGATGATGGTTGCACTGTGTGCAGCATTCCAGTAGTAGATAACTTCTGCTTATGGCCAGTGCCTGAGCAAGTTTTCAAAGGTCGATCAATTTCTGCTGCATATCCACGCATTAAGCGGGGATACCAGTTGCCATGTTGCACAAGCCTTTGTTGCACCATCGCATTTTTGGTGCAGGATTCCTGCATTATAGAAACTTAATAGAATGCTTACAGATGCAACTGCGGTGGTGGTGCTGCGGTAGCGTTGTCGCCTCACAGTAAGACACTGTTCGGTTCGATTCTCAGCTAGAACGTCTTCTGTGTGGAGACATGCGTGAATGGGCGTACCTTCGTTGAAGGTTGTGCGTCAGAGCTGGCAACTCGGTACGTAAAAATCTGCTGCCAATCATTAGCGGACCAGAGTTCCGCTGTGGCGACCCCTAACCGGGAAAAGCCAAAAGACACAAACAAACAAATAGAATGCTTACAGATAGAGAGAGAATGTCCAGATTGGAGAGTTCCACGTGGCTAGAATTACTTCTACTTTAGTATGTTTTGTTTTCATGGAATACCGCAATACTTTTTATATGCAGCATTTTCTCAGTACAAAAGCAGTAACAAAAAATGCATCTATAAGAACCAAGAAACAAAGAAATAAAAATTACACTGGGATGACAAGCAACACTCAATAGAAAGAAATTTTAGTTTTGTTCAACAGTTCATAAGTTGTAGGGATCTACCATTAGTCAGATCATTAACAGTTTCTTTTCATCTTTTTGAACATTATAATCTCCATGGGTTTTATGGGCTTTATGCATTCATACAAGTCTTTTTCACACATTTTTTCCTTTAATCGGGTGAAGTGATGAGCAGTAAGTACATTTTTTTTTAACTCATCTTGTTTCCTCCCATTTTGGTACAATCTTTGAATAAAACGCTGAAATTCAGTGATGTTCTTCGTGTTTCACTGTTGCAGTCATTACATTTGGATAGTCTGCTGGCAGGTTGCCCTCAGTCAGCCTGAATTCCAAAGTCTTGGGTCCTGCGTCAGTTGCTGTCTCCTCTTCCATGAAGTCAGGTCGTCAGGGGTATAAATCATGCAGCCGATGCCATTTTCTTTAGTCTTTCTTGGCGCACGGTGCCCGAAGCAGAAACATTTCGCAAGTGCCGGTCGGCCGACTACTGAAATATTTGAGTTTGAGTTTCAGAACCAAAGTCTTCACTAAAGCTAAGTATCCCGTTGGGGAAACTTTTTTCTTGCTCCATACCGATGTCAGAAAAAGTTAACAATTGTATTACTTGTGGGAAGCAACTACCTCATAAGGATTTCCATTTATACTGTATTCCTTGCCTAGGCCCTGATCACAGCATTCCTGGTTGTCGGTTTTGTGCTAGATTTAACCAACGCACTATTAAGCGTCGGTATATTTTTGCCTCAAAGTATTTTGGAAACAGATTTAACTACCCAGAAATGTCATCGGATAGCAATCCGACTACCGGAGTACATAAATAAATGCAAAGAAAAGGACAGAGAAAGACAGTTGAGGTCTAAAACTGACGACGAAGCTTCTCCTAAGCCAGTCGCCGGTTCGCTGGTACTCAGTGAGGCTTTTTTGCAGCCCCTGATACCCACTACATTCGAGTCGCAGGCCCCTATCTACACCCATGTGGAGTCCGGCATGCCGCGAGATATTCAAAGTATTGGATCGATGGATGTATCTCCCTCGGATGGGTCCAGAGCCACTGAGCAGGCACCGGCTTCTGAGGGTGTATTCAGGCCTCAACATTTGTATATCAAACCGACGACAGCTGCAAAACCAAAGACAAAAGCAACTTCTAAAACTAAAAAACTGACGCATGAGCCACATGCACAGGCCTCTATGCCTAAAAAACAGATGATCAAAATGGCCGAAGACCTTATTACCTTGATCAGGGGTAACCATCCCCCTCCAGATAAGAGGTCTAGGCAAGACACTGATTATGAATCTTCAGATCAGGTTTCTGTTTCTTCTGATTCCTCTTCTGATCAAGAATTATCTATACCTCCCTATGAGGATTCAAATGCAGAGGAGTCTGTACCATCTGCATCATGCCCTGAGGATTATTCATTTGGAGAAACCTTGCATAATTTGAGGGAGCATTTTCACTGGGAGAGTCAATATTTCTCAGAATCAAAAAAGAGGCTCAGGGATTTACTTCTTCTCCCTCAGCACAGGCCTTTAGCAATGCCCCTTGTTTTAGACATTGTGGATGATGTGTTTTCGGAGTCAAGCTTGACCCCTGACTCCTTACCTCTGGCTCCCAGCAAGCCTGACAGATATTACAGGGTCCCTGACTCACATAAATTTTTATTTAGAAACCCTGCTGCTGATCCTGAACCTATTTCACAGGGTCCAAAGGGAGTTAAGGCCTCAACAGCAAAAAATCCTACCCCCTCTGACAGAGATTCAAGGGCACTGGTTAGATGGGGAAAAAAGGTTTATACATCTGCTACCTTGGCAATTAGGGCCTTAAACTGTCAATTTCATATGCTCAAGTATCAACAACATGTTATGGGATTGCTGAAACAGAAAATGATGTTGATTTCTGAATGTGCAGAAAATAAAGAATTGCAGGAATTATTGCATGCAGCTGAACAGGTTGGAAAGCATACTTTGCAATGTGGTTTTGATTCCTTAGAGGTCTCCTGCAGGGCCGCAGTTACTGGATCTGTGATTAGGAGGTATGCCTGGTTAAAGGAACAAAATTTACCTGATCATGTTAAAGCTAAATTGCTAGATGCACCTTTACAGCATGATACTCTGTTTGGTATTAAGGCAGAAGAGGTTTTAAAGAAAATGGAAGACAAAGCTAAGTCTTCTTACAAGTGCAGCCACCAAGATTCAGTAGACACCAGCCTACAGAAAAATGGTCCTTTCCTGTGTCAGACAGAGCTCAAAGGGGCAAATCCAGATGCCCGAAGGGTTCCAGATACCAGGCGCAAGATTCATACAGGTCAAAGCAGTGGGGCGCTTCTACCTCCAAATCTGGAGGAGATAAAGCGCAAACCTATAGAAAACAGTCCCAATGTCTTCCCTCTACCTGCACCAAGCACTTATCTTTTGGCAGCACCCTTAGGGGGAAAATTAGCACTTTTTGCTCAAAATTGACAGTTAATAACCCAGGACAAGTGGGTGCTAAACATAGTATAACAGGGATACAGATTCCATTTCCATACTCTGCCAATGGCAAACGGTTGGCCAGATCTGCCAAAAAATCAATGGGTAGAGGCACAGAAACAGGTTACATCCCTCATGGATATGGGGGCCATTCAACCAGTACCAGAACAGGAAAAAGGACAAGGTTTTTACTCGAGACTGTTCTTGGTACCCAGAAAGGACAAGGCCTGGCGCCCAGTACTGGATTTATCGATTTTGAACACATACCTGGACATTCCAAAATTCAAAATGCTAACTTTGCAGCAGCTTCTGCCCATGTTGGGCAAGAATGCTTGGCTGGTGACATTAGACCCAAAAGAGGCATACCTGCATGTCCCAATAAGACAGTCGTGCAGAAGATACCTCAGATTCAAGGCCGGCTTAATGCATTACCAATTCTCTGCACTGCCCTTTGGCTTATCTACTGCGCCCAAGGTCTTTACAAAGTGCCTGGCACCAGTAATTGCATTTTGCAGACAAAGAAGTATTCAAATATATCCTTACTTGGACGACTGTCTCATTCAAGCAGAGAACAAGGACATTCTTCTTCAACACCTGGTGTTTGTGAAAAGGCTTCTAACATGCCTAGGGTACACAATAAACGAAAAGAAATCACAACTGGTACCCTCTCAAAAGATAACATTCCTGGGTGCAAGCTTGAATACAACTGCCCAGATGGCTTACCTCATGCCAGACAAGCACAGGCAACTGACTACTTACTTCAAACTGATGGCAACAAAAACCCAGTTATCTGCAAGACAAATTCTGCAGGCTTTGGGCTTCATGGCATCCTGCATCCTACTGATTCCATATGCAAGACTGCATATGAGGAAACTTCAATGCTACCTAAAAAGTTTATGGAGTCAACATTGTCACAGTCTGGAAACAATGATTCCTCTCATTCCCTGCCTACAACAGGAGTTTCTATGGTGGGCAAAGGCATGTCACCAAAACATGGGACTGACCTTCACTCTACCCCCTGCCAGCCAAACCTTAACAACAGACACATCAGATTATGCCTGGGGGGCCCCACATGGCGGGAAGATGCATTCATTGCATATGGACCCCAAAACAAATGCATCTACATATCAACCAGAAAGAGATGCTAGCTGTTCAAAATGCCTTGACAGCCTTCAAGGACTTACTTCATCCAGGATAATTACTGATAAAGACGGACAACACCACTGTCATGTGGTATATAAACAAGCAGGGGGGCACACACTCATACCCCCTTTGCAGATTAGCCATGGCACTGTGGGACACAGCTTTGACTTATCAAATACATCTTCAAGCTCAATTCCTGCCAGGAAAGCAGAATAATCTGGCAGACGATTTAAGCAGAAACCTTAAGGACCCACACGATTGGAAACTAGATCCACAAGTCTTCAGCATGTCAGACAAGAGAAATCACAGATGATACTAATTGCCCCGGACTGGCCCCGCCATTACTGGTACCCAATCCTAAGGAACTTGTCACAATACCCAGCTTGGACCTTACCTCAAAGACCTGAACTACTGTCCCAGCAAAACAATCAGATCCTGCACAACCAACTACAGAATCTGAACCTGGCAGCATGGCTAATCATGTAGTCATACAAACAACTCCTCTCAGTAAAGCTGTGATTGGTGTCATTTTGGAAGCCAGAAGGCCTAGTACTAGAAAATCTTATGCTGCCAAATGGAAGAGATTCTATGCTTGGAATCAAGCACACGGAACTGATACAGCAAAATCAAATATTCCTCAGATATTACAATACTTAACTGACATGCTTGACAAAGGCCTATCTTTTTCATCAATTAAAATCCATGCCTCTGCCATTTCGGCTCATTACAGTACAGAACCACCAATCTTTTCTCATCCTTTACTAAAGCAGTATCTTAGAGGAGCCAAAAATTTAAGGCCTCCTAGAAGATCACCAATACTTGCATGGGACCTCAATTATGTGTTGGAAAAGCTCACCCTGCCTCCATTTGAACCAGCTGCTACCGCTGATATAAAGTTCTTATCATGGAAAACAGCTCTGCTACTAGCAATTAATTCAGCAAGAAGAGTTTCAGAGCTACAGGCCCTCATGGCTGTAGAGCCTTTTATCATATTTTACCCAGACAGGGTGTCTCTGAGGACAAATCCAACATTTATGTCTAAGGTGGTTTCCAGTGTGGCTCTTAACCAGTCTATTCATCTGGCAACCTTTTATCCAAATCTGCAGAACAAGGGGGAGAAAATTCTGCATTTCTTGGACGTGCACAGACCGCTAAGATTCTACTTGAGCAGGACTAAAGCTATAAGAAAAACTGAGCAATTACTAGTGGCATATGCTGCAGGATCAGAAGGAAAGGCTATTTCAGAGCAGACTATTTCAAAGTGGATAAGCCACTGCATTCGTTTCTGCTACTTACACCATGGTAAACCTGTGCCCAAGGGCATTAGGTCTCATTCCACCAGAGCTGCAGCTACTTCAGCAGCCTTTCTCAGAGGAGTACCAACCAAAGACATTCTAGAGGCTGCTACTTGGAGTTCTGTTCACAACTTTACAAAGCATTATCATTTGCCTCTCTACTCTAAGTCCAGGGCAGGCTTTGCCACTGCAGTTCTGCAGGGCCTTATAGCCGTACCTAATGCTGTTTAGCTCCAGCCACCCAACCATAGCTTTGGGATTCTACCCAAATGTAATGACTGCAACAGTGAAACATGAAGAACATAGTACAGTTGTGTACACTTACCATAAATGTAGATGTTCAAGTGTATTCACTGTTGCAGTCCACGTTACCCTCCCGCCATTCCCCCTTTCATTCTGGAGTTTATCTTTCCTTCTCTTTCTTCTACAACCTATGTGGTGTATTTGCTTGTAGATAAAGGTAAAGTTTATATTGATGCATGTATTTACATATACATATTTTTGCTACCTTTTTGGGGGCACCTGACTTCTGGGGCAAGAAAAACTAAAGAAAATGGCGTCGGCTGCAAGTTTTGTACCCCTGACGACCTGACGTCATGGAAGAGGAGACAGCAACCGACGCAGGACCGAAGACTTTGGAATTCAGGCTGACTGAGGGCAACCTGCCAGCAGATTACCCAAATGTAATGACTGCAACAATGAATACACTCGAACATCTACATTTATGGTAAGTGTACACAACTGTACTTTTTAGTTTATACTTTTAATTCAGTAAGGACATCTGTTAGATTTAACCTAGTAGATGGAACAAAGGTAAAGCCTTTATCTCCTGGTTCATTTTTCCCAGTATGTTGTAGATAAACTAATTTTACCAAAGGCATCTGCTTTTTTGTTAAGCTTACAGTGACTTCATAGTCCAGGTGGCTGACGACAGATATATGAACAGTTTATACAGCTCTACAAATGTTGTAGTTTGTCTTCTTTTGGAACATTAGATTGTATCTTTTTCTGCCATTAACTGTATTTCAAGCTTGTGATGTATTTATACTACAAATGTTTTGTAACTGTTAAGCATCACCACTGGTTCTGAGTGCTGTTTGTACAATTGCCAGGTTTACGTTACTTTCCACATAGTGTACAAGAGTTCCACAGTACGGGGCACCTTCAGAAAGTTTAAGCGTATTGTTGCAACATGTTTTTTTCTTTCTAATTTGTAAGCATAGTCTGACACCTGCAAAAGCTCCACTTTAAAGGAGCTTGATTTGTTGATTATAAGCAAGTATAGTGACAGATTCATTACCTTGCCTACAAGGTATAACACTCTTTTTGATTCCTCCGTTGTTTAGACTAGCTGACAGCTTGCCAGCCTAGTTTATTCCAATTCTGCACATGCCACATGCCTTTTTTTTTAAAGCAGCCTCCTAAGTAACAGCAGCACACTGTACTAACTGTCTTGTAAGGTGTTTTCATAGTGACCATTAATTATGTGCAGTAGACCAAACTGGACATTTTAATCAGTTACAGGCATTGTAAGCCAAAACTTCAGTAATATACAACTTAAATGTTTTTGCTTTGTTTTGTGCTGCAGAACAGGAACTGATTTTCTCCAAAAACAATTTACACGTCTGAATGACATTGGCAAAATTCCAGGATTATTCTAAAGACACTTTTTTTTTCTTGTAAAGCGTGTGCTGGCTGTATGAATGACACATCTAACTTGTTTGGGAAGACTACTTATGTAGGCTGTTTTATTACCTTTGAAACAGTGTTTATAGTATTTATTTAGGATGTATATGCAGATGCAGTATGGATTTATTTTTAATGCTGAGGTTGTGTAGTAAAACAGAATGCTGTCAGTGCAGGCATACCAGAACTAAATGCCGCTTCTGCCAGCCTCAGCTTCACAGATGTTACACGGTCAAAGTTAAGATTGCAGCATTCTTGCTAAGAACCTGTTGAGATTGTGCTACTTTGTGTATGTGAGAAGATGCATGTTTGCAGTCTTATTTCGTCTCAGTTCTGCAGAACTCTTCAAAGTGTGTAAGCTAAATGTTTTGTCCTTTGCTTATTTCCTATTTTGTTTCACCAAAGCTGGATACTTGATTTTGAGCAGATGTTTTGCTGTGAAAACATTCTGCATTCGATAATGTTAAACGCAAAGCTGAATGTTTTTTTCATGTTTCTAGAAAAACTCCATTCACTATATCATAGCTAAGGATGAATCCCATGTGGATTTGTTAATCATTTATAGAAAGCAACCGATGATGTACATATAACAGACAATTATTAAAGTGAGTGGGTAGAAATGAATGTGTAAGGTGAATGATCTGACAAAACCTAGGGTACAAAAGCCCTTTCATCTTAAAGCAACTGTCCCCAAAAGGTGTTGGGTGTACTTCATTGAAATGTGCACTGTTCGGCAACACTCATCTCAGTCCAACACTCTCTGTTGCATGGGGTACCATTTTATGACTGCCCAGGACAAAGAGGAGTGCTACTTTTTCAATACGGAGTGAGAGGAGAAGCGAGTTAAAAGTATACATTAAGAGATTGTGTTTAAAAAGTGGAAGTGCTTGGTTTTCATCTTTATACTTGTAAACATTTAGTCATTTAAACTCCATCATCTGGCGTGGTACTGATTGCCTCTGAAGTAATGTAGGATAGGTCCCACAGGTCATACAGGGAAGGCTTCCCTGTAGGTCAAGCACACCTGTTCTTCTTCTGCCTGTCCTGCTTTGACTTTATTGCATGTAACTTAAAACAACAGGCACATGCCTAATGAAAATAAACCCACAATATTAACTCAGACTGTTCAAGTGCTAATGTTGTATGGCTACTGAATTTAGTTGTGGTTAGTTTGGACAGGGAACATGTATGTGAAGAATGGCAGACTTGGACAGAGAAAGTATATATTAAGTATAAAACAGGGAAAATGGCATTGGTGTGATTGCAGACATGGTGGTGTCTTTCAAGCCCTGGTCAGTTTCATCTTTGCTTACAGCTGTTCCTTTTTCTTGTATATGTAGATATGGTTAAAGTTTATCTGCCAATTGTATTCATTTTCCCGAGTAATGCTTTCTCAGATCCAACCACCAAAGCTAAACCAAGGAAGTAATTGGAATGATGAAACTTATTTTTTTTTTTATTGAGACTGCAGATCTCTTCTATAGAAGCCCTGGATTTGTCTTGTTTTTTTAAAGTTTATCAAACTTTACTAAAAGCGCAACTAAAAACATGCTGGCTATGCCCTTGCAACTCCCACTCTTAATATCATCCACCCCATCCAACCACTACCTTTCTTTCCACTCCACTAACTACCTTGATTATAGCAAGCTCAGATGCTCATAAGCCAGTACTTATTATACAGCACAAACTTCTTCTTCTTCTTGTAACATTTGTTAATGTCTGGTATGCACTTCACAGATAAAGATTCTAGTTGTCTACTGATGTACTATGTTCTTCATCTGTAAATATGTTGTAAGTAATTGCTATGTAAATTGTTAATCGCTATGTGATCCAATGTAACTACTGTCTGTTTATTTTAACTGTGGAGCTTTTCTCCCCGGGCCTCCACTGAAAATGGACCTACGTCCATTCGGACACTCCTGGTCAACAAATTTAAATAAATATAAATAAATAATCAAGTCATGGGCGTGTTGCTGATCTCATAGCTGCATGTTGGCCACCATTTGTGGCCACACTTCTGCTTTTTTTAAAGTACACTTCCATTAGTAGTCACTACCACTAATTAGTGGTTGTAGTGAGCTCCTCCATCAGAAGATGTAGCTGCAGTGACAATTTGTATACATTTTTCAATTAATGTAAACCCGTGTCTTTATAATAGTTAAGATCTTTACCTCACAAGTACAAGGTGCATGGTTTGATTCTGACCTCTGGTAGCCTAGTATTTACCTATGGTGTTACTTAGCTTAGTTGGCTGCGTTTTGAACACATACAGGAAAAGTGAAAACATCATGCCCTGAACTTGTATTGTATACCAGACCTTTTAATGAATATTTGCTGTTGAATATTACTGTTACTTTTATGGTGTGAGTCACATGGCTTTTTAGGTAATTTATTTGCTATTTGACATTTGCCAAAAATGCAGATACTTGTTATATGGTTAAGCTGGTGTCTGTCTTTCAGCATATTAATAAGATCTTATCTGTAAGTGTTCATTCACAAGGCAAGGTAATGCAAGTAAAATTAAATGTTTGACATCCATGGCTTTCTTTTTGTTTTGTTTTTTGACAGTTTGAAAATCCAGCATCCAAGAGGGAATAGTAATATCTGCAGTTTCAAGCATGGAGTGAACAGAATTCCATTGTCCTGATTGAGGTACATCATTGGTAAAAGAATCTACATTAAGAAAATGGTAGGTAGTTAAAACCTCAGATATGAATCCTTTGCCCCCCACACAGATTTCATTTGTTTCAACTTATTTACATCCTACATGATTGCCTTTCATTCACTGTGCTTTCTGGTTTTTGCTTTGAATGCAATTACACTGACTCAGCACTGAGATTTTTATGCCTGTCATAGACATCTTTTTAAACTGTTTTCTTCACTGTGAATGCGGTGTTAAAGCTCTGTTTCTGTGACTCATTCAACCTGAGTTCAGCTTAATGGGTAACTGCTCCTTGTAGTTGCCATCTGTCACTGGTTGCCTTTTTAAAATTGTGTTTAGTGATATGAACTGGATTGGATTCATTTGCCTTTGGTTTGATAGGTTTGTTGAATTTTAACTGAAATTGTATTGTTAATTTCAAAAGTAATATATACAGTAGTTATTACATAATAATAAAGACAGTAAATACAAAGCAAGGAGACCTTGTTGCAGCTCGTAGCCCTCAGGTCAATATGGGGTAATGTTCTCCTGTATTTTAATAACTTAATCATCCATGTGTTTTTTTACATCAAAGGACATTGGCACAGTATTCTCACTTCCTTATAAAAAAGGATATTATGATTTCCCAGTGTACTTTAGCAGAATTTCAACTAAAGCAATGATGTGAATTTGGTTATAAACTATTCCTCTTGCTACCCATTTTTTGTGATGACCCCCCCCCCCCAAAAAAAAGACAGAAAGTTTCTTTGTGCAAAGTAGTTAGCTAACTCGTTTTAGCATGCTGTAACGTGCCATACATACTTCTGAATTAAGAATCTGTGTTTATTTTGTGATCTTAAAGTAACTAACATTATATGCATGGCATCTTATGGGATTAAAACGTATGACATTTAAGGACAGGCTAGCTGTGTCCCAGGTTTAAGCAGTGGCTGCCATACATAACTCACCTAAGCTACATGCATGCACTTCTATATTCTGAGAGGAGTGTATTTGAACTCCTTGTATACCTATGCCCATAAAATGCCACACTTCTTTTAAATTATTTATTGAATTTTGTGTTAGGTAGCACTGACAGAGTGTCAGCCATACACATAGAGCTCTTGGCAAAACAGACTGAAACAGTCAGTTCTAGTTCTCTGTGGAAAAATGCTGCACTTTAATATTAGTTGAAAAATCATCAAATCTACTTTTGTGATTTATACACAATACAAAGGAGAAACTAGGTGCTAAAGGACTTAGATTTTCAGTAGAACTGTAGTTATTAACAGTACTGTTCATGCATGATTAGGCCTGGAGAAAACCGGGAGCTCTTAAAGGAAAATGTTCTGTCCATGGGGATGTAGTTCTAAAAAAGAACACAGAGCAGAATCCCTTGAGCAAGATGCAAGGCTTAAATCAAGACAATAGGAAATGACAGTGAGGCTTTCCTGTTGCTGCTGTATCGTACTGTTCAGCTGGGAGCTTTTGCATATTCTGTGTCTTCAGTTGAATCTTTGCTTTGTATTGCCAGCCTTCTCAGCCTGTCCACACAAGTGCTGTTTCTGGTCCATTTCAGCCAAGGAGCACCCTAGCTGCATCTGTATCATTAGTAGCTATGGTTCCAAAGTAGTAAACTGTAACTTTCTCCTAGGCAGATGTCCTATTGGAACTTTAGCCTCTGCAAAAGGTCAGACGTTGCTTCACTGATGGGAACCAAGCAGAGGATCCAGGGAACAGCAGGTAAACCAGGTGGACCAGGAAGTGGTGGAAAAAGGGAAAGCCATCTACCTTACACAGTCTCAGTAAGACTGTTTCTTGTGTATTGCACTGCAGAGGCAGAAGGATTTTCACTTTTAATGAAAGTTGCCTTTGACTATAATTCCATTGGTATAAGACAGTAAGCCCTGCCTTTGCAGCAGCTCCTTTCACCCTTGATTCTTAACTTCTATAATGCCAGTAAGTTTAGATTAAAGGCAGCTGCTGGAGGATGGAATAGCTGAGATACTTTAAAGGAACAGACTGCTGCTACTTGTGAGGCTAGCATTACATTTCATATGGTTAAAGCCCAAACCTGAGTCATCCATATGGCAAACAGCAACTGTGCTGCCTGGCTCTGATAGCGATTTTCCGTCTGTAAATGCAGAAGAATGGGATTGGTTACTGAACTTATAATATCACAAGTAACTGTACAGTGAACAAGCAGCCAATGTTTCCTTAACAACAGCGGTGCTGGAAAGGCCGTTTGCGAGAGAAGAGGTTTGAGTGGCTAGCAGTAAAACATCAGCATGCACGTCCTAGGAGCAGCTGAGAAGTAGCCTGCCCATTACATTAGCGACACCTGCTTGTAAGTGATCACATACAGAGGAGACCAGGTAGGCTTGTGCTGTTAAGTGGTGTATGTACTGCAGAGCAGTGGGTGATACGGGTGGAAGCACGTACGTCATTCTCTGTGCAGGCAGCCACCTATTTACAGGGATGGGGCCAGGACCTCTACAAGACCAGTACACGGGCCTGCTCACTAATGCCTGACTTGCATGATCAGAGGGCTGTCATACAGTTTGGAGATACCTGATGTTATGATTGGACTATTGCATGCGCTAGTGGACCACTAGGGTACAGGGAGTGGAACCATTGGAAACGTTCCATGGAAAATATTTAAAATAATGGGGTGGGGGCAACAGCAAAATGGCTTTCACATATGTCTGGGCCATTTGTGTACAAATGTTTATATTAATGTCACCTGAGTATACATGGGTTTAAACTGTCGTGTTTATTAACACGAGGGAGCAGGCTAATCAAAAAAAAAAGTCCTAAAATTCGAGCCTTTTGTTTTGATTGCATTGTATTTGTTGTATGGATTACCATTCAGCCTTGTTTTTGAGGTTCTATATCATAATGGGAAAATTGCCCCATCTTCCATGGTGGGATGTCATTGGTATTCATTAATAAATTTCCTTCCTTTGATGCATTGCTCTTTCTGGTGTCATGTTGTATGTGCAGCAGGAGCTCTACACTGAACCTCTAGCATTGCGCTGTTAATAACCCTGATGTGAGCAGTGGCAGGTTATAGATCCAAGTGACTGTGCGTCTCAAGCTTTTGATGAAGAGTTTTAACACTTAGCCCAGAACAGCTTTTATGGACAGCAGGAAGTTGCTGTCCTGCAATCTATTTGAAGAAGATGGAGGTGAGTGCTATCTAAAACATCTTCTCCCTTTGGCCTTCCCTTCTCTTACTAAGAAGTACAATTTTTTTCTCCAACCACATGTTAACTTTTCATGAAGATGAAATGCTTTTTATTAAACTTTCTCCAGGTCGTTGTAAGACTGCAGCAAATATGTATAGCTCAGACAAGAAAAATGCAAAGAACTGCTTCTATTTTTTTTTTCAATACTGGGAGTAGAACCCTATTTTAATTGGAGTTCTGGACATGGTTAATCCTGTCTGTGTTAAGTGGGTAACAACAGAAATGGTCAGTCATTTGACCTTTGACACCTTACTAGCTAGCAGCTATAGAGGTGTAAATGGTGCAGACCTGGATCTTCAGTGAGGGCATTTCTTTAGGCTGTGTATATAAGTGTGGTAGTGTAGTTTCCAACTATTAGGACCATGTATGAAGTATCCCATCTGTTCCTTGGAAACACTGAGGTAATGCTAGCATTACTTGATGTCTGTTTCTACTATTTTTACTTTTTTGTTTTACTTTCTTTGCAGTTTGCTGCATGAAAGTAACAGATACATATTCACCATATTACTCGAACTGTCAAGAAGCCTTCTGAATTGGATGCCGGTAAAACTTTCTCCTTCCGCCATCTGCTTTTAGTCGCAGTTCTGAACTTTCTCTTGCCTCTGCACTTCGATGAGCATGCGCCTTGGGCTGCTGCAAACTGTGATGTCATTTACTGGAAAAGGAGAGCACATCCAGTCCTTTGCCATCCTGTTTTGTCTGCCATGTACTGAGCAAGCATGTCCTGCAAGAAACAAACTTTAAGAATATAAATGTTATGTACTTGTAAGACTGACAGGAACCTCAAGCCAGAAAGGCTGTATGGAGAGGTGATCCAGACATGTGAGTGACAGGAAGATTAGTAAACACCAATGGCGGAACCTGTTGCAGAACAACTGATGTGGCCAGTATATACCTGTTACGCCTGAATGTGGAGGCTTTCTCTGAAGTTACAATCTTCAAAACTACAGGAGACGCGTACAAGCCTGTATAGCAAGCATCAATTTTGTGAAATGCAGTTCAGGCACTTATACAAAAGAATACTCCAGTGTAGCAATACATTTTAACTTTAGTCAAAACACATTTACCTTGTAAACTAGAGAGACTAAGCACGAGTCATGAACAATTAGTTAAGTATGGTTAGAACAAGTGTCTGTAGTATTAAGTTTACACACAAGTTGAAAATAATGCCCATTATTAATATGAGTAAAGTCAGACATTATACTTTACACTGCTGAATATTTGTTTTTCAAAAGCTTAATATGCTTTAGACAGTATGGGTTCTAGAGTGCATTCTGGTAGACTGTGCGCACTAATATTTACAGTAGGCTACGGCTATTTCCATGATGGCTGAGTGCTCTTCATTGCTTCAGTAAAGGAAGCTCTGGGAACAATGTAAATGTAAAAGTTATTAACCTGATGCTAAGAGGCTTATAGGCCTACATCACCTGAATGAAAGGGTTCTTCTGTGGAAGACAAGATGTAGCATATTATACAAATGGCTGAAATTACATTTTAGGGATCCTGGGCTCAGCCTAAGCTCTCAATAAGCCTTTACAATTGCTATAAAGTTAGCATGCAGGCCGTCTCAGTCCAACTGTTCTTTCCCCAGGATTCCAATCACATGCATATTCGTTCTTTATGCCTTTTCCTTTTGATTGCTTTGGTTGTATTGGAGCGTTGCCAGTTTTACTTCCAAATTGATAGTCACTCCTTCAGTGTCTTTTGCTCTTGCTGTAGTGACAGATGTCATTTGCATGATCCTTCACCATCTTGCTGTCTGCATTACTTCTTTGAGTGATTTATTTGTACAGTCCTTAAGTTCATCATTGATTTTACTTTCCACCAGCATTGTCTCTAATGATATTCTTATCACCTCATTGGTAGCAGATGCATTCAAACTTTCATGAAGGATTATTGCTTTAATTTCTTCATCTGCCATGTGGTTGGTTAACACTCCCAGGGATTGATACATTGTGTCTCACATTATTGGAGTTTTTTCGGGTCTATATTATAATTGCGAACGATTAGGTTGTCGAATACACCATGATCGACACCTATTAAGCGAACGCACAATTCACTGAAACCTCAACACGCGGAAATACACATCACCAAATTATTTTGTTTGGCCAATCCACCCAGTGACGAAAATAAAACATATTTCCCACTACACCACTCGCTACATCCTACCCACCCAAACAAAATAACTAAACCACATACATACACTAACCTAAACCCTACTTCTAACCCTATACTAACCCTTATGTACATTACTATCTATGCACTTACCTTAACCTGCACCCTAAGGTTCGTAACTATCGCACACTTTCCTTAATAAGCTATACCCAAACAAAATAAATAACCCACACATATACACTTAACAAAACCCTACTTCTAACCCTTGCATACATTACTATCTATGCACTTACCTTAACCTGCACCCTAACCCTAAGGTCCATAACTATCACACACTTAGCTTACAGAGCTATACCGCTGAAGGGCCAACTATGCTGAATCGGGATTTTGAATTTTGCAGTTTCCAGTGTTCGGTGTACTTGCGGTTCGCTTATTAGGTGTCGATCATGGTGTATTCGACAACCTAAGTGTTCGCACTTGCAATATAGACCCTTTTTTTCGGTACTTGCATATTATCTCAACCAGATTTCCGACGGTACCTAATTGGTACAGTTTTGAAGAGACCGTATCACTTAACCTAGCAAGGGGTGTATACATTCTAAACTGCTACTTTGTGGGATTGTCTTTCACAGAGGAAGACGAATAACAGAGAAATTCCTGTTGCCTGGTAGCATCATTTCCCTGACCAGTACTGCTGACTGCTGCTTTGCACTTGTCCTCAATGTTAGAAGTCCTGAAAGTCAGGAAATTCCCAGCAAGAGAAGCAGTCTGGAACATGGCTTGTTAAGAGAAACTGACTTCCTTACTTGTAAAACAACATCTGCAGGAATGTCATCAGTTGTCACCCACCCGTGTTACACTGCGATGTGTCAGAAAAGTGAAAAATATAGCTATCTTTGCGGAGGGTCACACACAGCAGTCCCTGAGTCAGTTTTACCCTCCAGTGATATGTACTCGCTGTGTACAACACAGCAGTTGTTAAATTTGCTTTCCTGGCTGTAAAAAGCTAGCTGTCCAACCCCTTTTGGGTACCCATTTGTAGCCATACAACCCCATGCCCTGCAAAGAGTCACGATCGGTAATGTGTATATCAGGATTTGTACAGTGCCAGTGGCTCCGTGAAGTTAACATAGACAAGGGGCCCCATGGGGGGAGAACAAATGTTACCCATTTCACCTGTTCCTGCCTCATACCCGCCATTACAATGTATGACTAACGTCTTCACAGAGCCCATTTTGGGTTAAGAGGTGTGTGTCCGCAGAAACATGACGAATTATCGCACTTTGGAAATCTAGTTGTGATAATACGTAATTACCGTTTTTTCGTATTTTCAGCAACCTGACTCACGCATGTTAAGCAAGCTACTACTTATCAAAGTGAATTATCAGCTTCATCAGAAACATTACTTGTATTATTAAACATTAATAACCAGTATACTAACACTATTTACTGAACTAACAAAGAAGACACCTCTTTACTTGAGTCACATGAGAGCTCCCAGTTTGCCAGTTTTTAAGGGCTGTTATTCTGTTTTTTTTATACTTCACTGTTGGCTGACGACCAGCTATGCCCTTCTCCCCATGGTGCTGCTGATTGAAGAATAATCATGGTGAGGCTACAATGAGAGGGGTTGAATTTCACGTCATGCAGGCCTTGAAGTACTTTATGGTGGTGTTGCGTGTTCTGTGGTTGAAGCTTGAACTTTCATTCACTCTCATAGGTGAAGAAAACCCCTCAAATGACCCTGCCTCCTAGAAGCAGATCTTCTTTGAAGTTCTTTGGTCTTTACTGGCAAAGTGTTAAGGGAACATGCAGCATTGTGCACATGTCCCTCCCTCTCCCACCTTGAAAGACGCAAGAGGTCCTGTCCCTGTGCCCTCAATTCCCCTGAATGACATATCTGAAACAGTTCTGTAATTAACTGTGGCTCTAAGTTGTAGAAATATAAAGTAGTACGTTTAGTTAAAGATAAGATGTAAATAGAAAATGAATACTCATGAATAAGTTTACAAGCATGCTCATTAGAAAGGTAGCATTTGTCAGAAATGTGGTGAAGCCACTGCTAATGGTGCTAAGTGAGGGGCTTCAGTCTGTGATATAGCAACAAGAAGAGCATGCTGCTCGATCCATTTAGATAGGCACTCAAAATCACGTGCAGTGCGGCAAAATAAAATGAAACATCCGCATTCCACTCTGCCTTTTTCTTATAGGTGACTAGTGGCAGGATGCCGATATATTCCTATTTTCACATCACATAATGATTTTGTATGAAAATAGGATTGCAAAACAAATGAAGCCTCACATTCAGCCCTTTTGCCCATCATGGTGTGTGGCTGTGATGGACAATACTCATTGATGGCAAGTTGGGTGGTGTAAGCTGTCCTATCTTGGGGCTTCATGTCGTACAAAGTTGTTGAAGGCATTCTCACATACATATCCATTAATTCTTTCACAGTATATGTGCTAAGTTAAGGGAAATGGTTATGCATTTGTTCTAATCATGCTACCCTGTCTTTCTGTACTTTCAGTATCTGAATGCATATATTTATTTATCTGTCTATGTATTTATCTTTGTTTACCAAGAAACAAAATATAGGTAAGTGAACATACATGAAATAAAAAATATACAATAAGCTACGTAAGCATCATTTAGGAACAGTGTATGCACATTGCATTCATAGATATATACTGTGTTGAACATTCTTTAGAAGTAAGACACAATGTTGTATGTAGCAACCAGAGATATAACATTGAAACAGATACTGTGCTATTACTTGCAATTACTAGTAGTTAAAACAATGAAAAGAAGAGGCAGCTTAAAAATTAGAAAGGGAAAGTTGACGAAGTATAATATGATATATTAATAGCAGAGGAACTATGAAAGTATTGTTATATTTAAGACTGAAGAATAGTGATTAGAAAAGTGAGAATGGTTGGGGCTACTAAACTGTTATGAGGAGTATTAGTTTTGGATTGATGAGGATAGATAGAGAGATGACACTGTGACAGGAGGGGACAATGAGATACTAGTAATGTAGGTGCAAAAAATGCACATGTACACACACACACACACACACACACACACACACACACACACACACACACAGTCAAATTTCTTTGATGACTACAACTGCAGAACTTTAATATTAATGTGTTTGGGGCCTATTCCTTGACTTAGTAGGTTTTTTCTTTTTACTTTTATTTCTACTTAATGAAGTGATTGCTGGATGGTACAATACCTGTATCCCAACCTCATGTCATCACAGTGCTAGGCGTGATGATGTCTCAGCAGGCATGCAACTATGAGAGAAAACAAAGTTTAAAATGGATGTAAATTTCTTGGTGATAATTTTAAACTTAAGCAGTGGATAAGTGATTTACCAAGAGGGAGGCGTGCCGATGGAAAAATTTCATTCAGTAAAATGTTCCCCTGCACATGATCTGTAAGAACCACTGAGCAGCCTTTCTAAGCTGACTTTGAGTATACAGTAAGTGCAGTAAATTTAAGCTATGATTTTTTTTCAATGATAAATTCCAAAGCTCATAACACCTTGCAGATCAGTAACCTGCACTTCAGCTTAGCACTCAGGCATTTTCGGCTGAGTTACTAGACTCGCCACAAGTGATGGAAACGATTACTAGTAGCTTTAAGTAGCAGTAATTTAAATATTGCCAGTGTGGTGTATTGATATCTAGAAATACTGATGCAAGAAGCATGTTATAACAGACAGTTACAACTAAAACGTTGTACTCCATTCACTGTAATGTTGCCATGTTTTGTCATGGGAAAAAATAATAGTTTCGCATCCTCATTTCACTTATTATGATTTTGACTGTACCACTTGTCAGGTTATTAGGTTCTGAGAGAATTTACCTTTCCAGTGTCTGATTTATATGCATACAAGAACAGATTTAGCCCTGATAGAAGACCAGGCCTGCATACTGCATACCAGAAGAAAGCACATGACCTTGTTTCTCTCTCGGTGCAATAAAATCTCAGCTTGTGCAACACAGTTCTATTTTTAGTAGAAAGTAGTGGAACAGAGCAGACAAAAACAGGGACTTGCAGACTTCTTGGAAGGAAGAGTAGTGCACATAGGGATATGATAGGGTTAGCTTTGATATGTTCTGAGGTGGTTAATGGCAAGTGTGTGAAAAATGAACATTTTGTATAATCTATATTGCTGTTGGTCATAGGTTCCAATGTAGAGGGGAGTATTATTTTAAAAATACAAATTGTGAAGTGAGAGAGTCCGAAACTGTTTTTGCAAATACATCTTTATACTTTTCTTATATGTCCACCTTTTCATCTTTGTAATGTGTACCACAGTTTTTCAGGAACTGTCTTCTGAAATTCCTTACTGCATTTTGTTTAACCCTGTGATGTGCTGAAAAGTCACTGCCTTGTCTGTCCTTACTACATTTTGTTTAACCCTGTGATGTGTTGAAAGGTCACTGCCTCGTCAGTGTACTTTGTCCTGTCTTCCATATTCAGGCCATAATTGTTTTACTGCCCTAGTGTGGAGTAATTCCACTTTCACTGTTGTTCCAGGTTTTATGTGCAAAGCTGGCAGCAGTTTTTTTCATGGTGTCTTATCGTTGTATCATCACTCATCCTCCACTTGATTCCTGCTGATGATTTTCTTAAACGTGTATTATTTTCAACACAAATGTGGCAGCTGTATCATTCTTGGCATGTCTGTACATGTGTTGAGAGTGCACAGCGTAAATCCCCTGAGTAGTATTGATAAGAGATGCCCATTTTGAGTGCTGTGTCAGTCTGTATATTATAATATTTTTCTGAAATAAAAATAAAATCCCTATTTCTGCTTGGGTCGGTGAACTTAATATTGTACCTTTTTTTAATTGTTATAATGTTCAGAACAAAGAGTTCTAGACTAGTTGTTCATTAGTGCTAGCAGGTGCTTTGTCCAAAACAGGAAATAGTTTGTAGAGTCCAGGAAGTATTTCATTGCAACAACATAATGCCTCCTTAAGCATATAGCAATTGTTCCAAGTGCTTTCCTGTCTTATTCTTCTTGATGTTTGTTTTGGTCTTAAAATCACAAGTTAAAGGATAGCTCTGCATGCTTCAACTGTCTGTCGCCACTGAGTTCTTTTCACTCCTTTAATCCAGCTCTGAGTGCCATGTGCATCTATGACTTAAGTATTATTTCTTCTGATTCCTGCCTCTTGCTCCAGATTCTTGGCATTCCACTTTATCTTTCCATTACATATTACATTATTTCCGTCAGTCATTTATCATAGCATCTGTTATACAGATGGTCTTTTGTTATGACAGATCAGTGAATAGGAAACAAAAGTAATTATGTCATTTTATCTTACTTCAGTAATCTAGGAACAGGGTTAATAATGTTGGTGTAGACTGAAAATTCAGCCTTTTTTAGGAGAGTTTTCAGTCATAGATTACAAATTTCACAAGTCAGCCAGAAAGTACAGCCTGGAACCACAGTACAGAACTTTGCAGAAAAAGCAACTTCATTAGCAACTTCTTGAAGCTGGACACTAAAACGTACTTTTAAGTGATTTAAAGACAGGCACCTAGCAATTTAAAGAGAAACGTCAGTTGTGGTTTAGTTTTTCTTTTTCATAGGTGCTCCAGTGCACATCAGGGTCTTCCTGCAATGGATGGGGCTTGAGAACTGATGTTAGTTGCGCAATGATGTTCCAGCAGTGTAGGATCCAGACTTGTATATTTTGTCATCAGATGGAGTTATTATACGATAAATCTTTAAGGCCCCTAACACCAGTCTGCGCTATCTACTCCTGTAAACTGCAGAGTCACCAGAGTAATCATGTAATCTCCTAATCCAACCCAAGCCATCGGATCTGTGAGCCTCCAACCTGCTTCTCATCTGTGTATTTCTTCTTCTGTGATCTACCCAAAGATTTCAGAGCCCTCTGATTCAAGAATCTCGAGAGTTGATGCATCAGATCCTAAGACAGATAAGTCTTTGACTCTGACTGCGTCCCTGACTCGTTCAGCATCAGCCCCCCCAGAACAGGATGAGTCTTCGTGCTGAAGTTTTAGCACTGGATCTGGATAATGAGTTTACTTTGAGCTTGTTAATCTCTCCCACAGCCGAAGGTACCTCACGGGAAGTGGGTTCAGGCATAGCAGAGGCATTCAAGTCTTCATTCATCAGTGCTCCCTTTGATGGTTCTTCCTTGTTTGTCCCAACAGGGTGTTTACCAAGTGTACAGCAATGGTAGCAGCTCACATGAGGCTGCTCGGATTGAGTGTTTCCTTACTTGGATGACTGGCTCCTCACCACCCCAACCAGGCATCTCCTTGAAAAAGCCAGGAAATACTATGTCAGTCTTTAGGCATCACAATCAACTATGCCAAATCTCATCTGCAACCTGTACAAGTCTTGGAATTTATAGGCTCCCACCTGGGCACTACCAATCAACTAGCATTTCTTGCATCAGAGTACAATCTGTACGATTGCAAGTGAGACAGATTCTTTCACAGCCCTCTCTACCAGCAAGACTTGTCCTGTAGCCTTTAGGATCAATGGCGGCTGCTATAACCTTGGTCCCAGTGGCGCGGTTCTTTATGTGTGTTTTTCAATGGACTCCGGTTGTTCAGTGGTCAGTTCTTCAATATTCTCTGTCCTCACCAATGAAACTCACTCGGGATTGCAGAAATGACCTGCTGTGGTAGGTACAATCCAGAGAAGTTTATCAGGGATGCCCCTTTGAGTTTCCAACCCCAGAAGCCACGGTGACCATGGATGCCTCCCAACTGGGGTAGAGTGGGGGGCATTTCTTGGGATGGGCAGTCCAAGGCACGTAGTCCCTAGAAAAGACCAATTTGCATGTCAGTATGCTAGTGTTGAAGGCCTTTCAGGATCCCCTCCCAATAGGGATGATTGCTCTCCAAACATACAGCATGTCTGTGGTTTGGTACATCAACAAATGGGGGAATTTGATCCTGCCCCATTTATCAAGAAGCACAGTGTGGCAGTGGGCAATGTCCTCCAACCACTTTCTTTTGGCAATTCACATTCTGGGGAAGTCCAGCATGCTTGCAGACAGACTCACCAGGTCCATTTTGATGCCTCAACCAATTAGTTGTGGAATGGGTTTTCTTTCTCTGGTATCAGCCTTGCTGCGATCTGTTTGCCTCAGCTCACAATGATAAATGCAGCAGGTTCTTTGCCCTGATCCCCCTCCAGGGGGAGTCACTAAGAAATGCTGTAGTCCCAATTTGGCTTTCCAGTCTCCTTTATGCTTATTCCACCCATACCTCTAATCTTCAGATTTCTACAGAAAGCACTTTGATCAAAGAGCAAGGTTGTCCTCATTGCCCCTTTTTAGCCTCATCAGGTGTGGCTCCACATTCTTTGGTGTCATCTTCTTTGTCCACCTTGGATTCTGGACCCTAGTCCAGATCTGATCTCTCATCTCTCAGGGATAGTGCACATAGACATTGCAGGCCTCAAATTAACCACATGGTTTCTGCAATTCCTGTAGTGATTAGACAGCCCAGGTTTTCCTCCCTGGTCCGCCAGATATTACTATCATCCCAGAAAGTCTTCACCAGGAAGATTTACAAGAATAACTGGAAAAGGTTTTCCTGATGGTCCCATCAAAGAGAGTTGGATCCTTTTACTGCACCTATTCCTGCTGTCTTGGATTTTCTAGCATCGTTTTTTTCAAGAAGGAGCTAGTTTTTCTGCTGTCAAAGTTCAGTTAGCAGCCATCTCGAATTGTCATACTGGAGACAGTGCTTCTCCTCCAACTTCATCCAAACTATGCAAATCTGTCGTTATATACACATTTTTGCTTCGACCTCCAGTTAAAGACCCTACTTCACCCTGGGATCTCACCGTGTTGCCCCTTCGAGCCACCAGCCAAGTCTGACTTAATTTCTTTTTTGGAAAACAGTCTTTCTAGTGGCCCTTGCCTGAGCAAGATGAGTGTCTTAACTTCAAGCACTCTCCTCAAAATCCCCTTATTTGGTTTTCCATAAAGGCAGGGTTATCTTACAAACTAATCCTTCCTTTCTGTCCAAAGTAACCTCGGAGGTGAACATCAAGTAGGCCATCGGTTTACTTGTTTTTCCCCAGCTTCTCCACCAAAGGTGAATACGCGCTTCATCCTTTAGATGTACATTGACAGTTCCATTTTTATCCCCACAGGACAAAAGACCTCAGAAAAACAGATCAGTCGTTCATCTCCTTTGCCGCCAACAGGTTGGAAAAACTAGCTTCCAAAGTTACCTTAGCAAAGTGGCTAAGAAATTGCACATCATTTGTTTACAGTCAACGAGGCCTTTTCTTTGCCCAGACCTTCCAAAGTTCACTCCACTAGATCCGTGGCCTCTTTATCTGTTATCTGGTCCAGAGCTTCCATTGATGACATTTGTGCTGCAGCCACTTAGTCCAATGCTTATACCTTTATTGCTCATTACAAGTTTGGATTTGATCTCCAGAAACAGGGCAGCTTTTGGTTCTGCGGTACTCCGGAATATCTTTCCAAGAGAGTCACCCAGATTCACATAGCTGGGGACTCTGTCCTATCAGTTGAGGAATGAATGAAAGTGACAACATCAAATATAAAAGTTGTGTACTTACTATAACTATGCATCTGTGTTGCCATTTTCATTCTTCTTCAACTTCCTGCTCTCCTTCCCCCTGCCTTTTTCCTCTGGGAGTGACCCGATATTGAAGACGTTGCCACTGTTCCATGTTTGAGCTCCTATCTTTCTTGTTGATTTTGCTCTATATTGGCTTTGGTTGGTCTTTCTACATTTGGGACAGCAAACTCACTCTGAGGTATTACAGGGCTCTGGGTCATTATGCATAAGGGGAGGAGGTCAAGAGTCGATCCAAAAGCCTAAGTACATGTGGATGAGCTGGATCAGAGGTTGGATCCGAGACCCATAATTTGAGAAGAATGTAAGTGGACAACACAAATGCATAATTATAGTAAGTACATAACTTTTGTGTAAGGTTGTATCATGCACCATTCTGGCACTTAACTGCTTTGTCTTTTTCCGAATGTGGGAGCGTATTCAGCTTGCTCCATACACTACATTATTATTAGTGTTGTTATTATCATTATTATTATTAACATTATTAAAAGAATGTGTCATCCATAGAGGAAGATCTCTGCCTACGGCTGTATCACTGCTTCTCAGTCTGTGCTGACACCTAGTTCCCCTTTAAGTTTACAAAGAAAGACAAGGCACTGTACTCCTTGAAATCCTTGAACCATTTTATAAATGTAAAAGAAACTGTTTAGTTTCATGCTTTTCTCATTCTGAAACAACTTTTTCCTTGTAAGGCTGTAACCTGAAAAGATCTTGAACCTCTTGGTGTTTCCTTTCCACAGAAAGTATCTACACAAGAATTTAAGGGTTATTTGTTATCCTCTTTGACTCCTTGTCCTTCAGTTGACAGACAGCATTATCAAGGTCTCAGTCATTTCCCTTGATTGATAAGGCAGTGGCTAGTCAGATGTTACTTTTTGCAATGCAAGCTCTGGACACCTATACATTACTTAACTGCTACCATAAAATGGCATGGACACAGTGTACAGGACAGTCGCCTAACAATGGTCAACATTCATTGCAGTGCAAGGATAGTGCTTAAACCGCTTACAAGAGAAAATGCTTCAACCCATGCTGCTTTATCATGCAGGCTGTATGAGATGATTGCTTGCACGAGACTGAGGCAGAGCAGAGTGCTACCTTCTGCCTCTTGTCTGTCTGTGCAGTGCTTCAGCCTTCCAACATCTTTCAAGCAGCATGGTGGCTTATTGGTTAAATCTTTGATGCACTGCTGCAGATTCTGGAGTTTAAATCCTACCTCTAGCCACTATCTGTGTGGAGTTTGCATGTTCTCCCCACATCTGTGTGGACTTTCTGAATGTATCTATTTCCTCTCACCTCTCAAAAACATGATAGTTAATTGGCTGATTAAATACTGTTCATATATGTTGTATTTAACTTTGCCCTTTTGGCCTGGGTCATGGCAGAGAAGAGTCAGGGGACCAGTTCATGGACCTGATTAACAAATAAAGAAATAATGGAAAACAATTGGTAAGTCAGAGTGAATTATTTCGTAGTCTGCCCTCTAGAAGACTAAGTTGTTTGCCTAAATGCACTCTTTTCAAATTTTGAATTAGACATCTCTGCCCAAAAATTGACTAGATTCTGTTGCTAGATGGGGATCACTGCAAGGGGTATTCTCCCTGTCTTGAGATTCAGCAACACTGGAGCTGGTTATATTAACCAGCAGGCATACACAGGGAGAATATCTGTAAATAAGAGCTTCTTGAAGAGGCAGTTGCCTGAATATTAGCAGACAGGGCAAAGTTGCCTTTGACCAAATAAGGTTGACCCCCAAGACCAAGGTCACTAGTCACAACTGAATCACTTCAGAAAAATACAGACATACTGTGCTTGAAGCTATAATATTTTGTTTGTACCCTGAATAGGTTTGCTAGATGGGTAGTAATCAGATCAGGGTCCTAACTGACAGCAGCAGCATGTTTTCACAAAAGTTATTGGGCAGCTGGACAGTAGACATCTTTGATGTAGTAGTCTATAGTCTGCAGGACAAAAAAAAAAAAAAAAGCATGTTTATTAATTTTGTTAAACACTTAAATTAATAACCCTTAAATGCTATCCTATATTGGTAGCTAGGTTGAACTTGCCAGACTGATGATTTTTAAATTAGGTGTCAAGCAGGCTTGTTTTTGTAACCATGAACACTGTATCTAGTACAAGGTGCGGCTTCCAAAACTTCCCTTGTAGTGCACCTACACTTCTTTAATGACTTGTTGGCAGATGGAAAAGGTAAGGCTGTTGCTGGAGTGACGGTGGCACTTGAATGCAGTTACAGCTCTGCACATTTATAACTTAATATATGATGAATTTTGTTCTCCGAGTAATTCACTTCTGTAAAACAGGATCCCACATTTAAAGAACTTCCTGAGTATTATTATGCGCTGCTTAATAAAAAAAAAAAAGACTGCCTTTTTTATTGACCACTTTAGTGTTTGTAAAGATGTATGGAAAATGCCCACTGAATTTTCACATACAATGATGTGATGTGCGTTTCTTGAGAGTGTGCACTTCATTCTATATTTAGCATTCACTAATTTAAATATTTTGTGTTTTTTTCTCAAAACTAGACTTCACACATATACGGTAATGAAAAAACTCATTGCCATGTTCACAGACACAGTAAGAGTTATATTCTTTGTTACCCATAGAGCACTGTTCACTGTGTCTCACAGTGATGTCTCTCTGAACAGGTAAAACTGAGAGGCATGCGTTGCCTGGACACAAAACATAAACAGGTTCACTTCTTCACACACTTCAGGAAACTATCGAACTTTTAACTGCAGATCTAAACCTAAAAATTTTAAGATCATCTGTTTCTTATGTGCATCAATACTTAAATGTTTTTGCCTGCATCACTCACTAATCCATTCATCTGTTAAACATCTGTGCTTATGGTAAATGCAGTTACGCAAGTGTCCTTTGTATTTCTAAATGTAGGATACCTTCTGCAAGGTCTGTTGGTCACCTGGTTTCTATTTTAAAGGTATATTTCAGAAATACTAGACTTTTCTAAACATAAAAATTACCATTAATTAATGAAAGCTGACCCCTTGATGCCCGTATTATGGTGTACATGGGGAGGCGAATATAAGGGGTTTATGGGACTGAGAACCTGAGAATGTGTGGGCAGTAACATACCTATCAGTACATTTTTCTAAGACTTGTAAGACAAGTTCGTCCACTTCTTTCAAAGGATGAAATGTGAAACTGTTCTCTATATTATTATTGGATTACTATGGTGAGAACACTGGGACAGGGTAAGTTTGGACTGCTTAGTGCTATGTTTTCACTTGTCTATTTTTTAGTAGAATATTGCATTTTCTATATAAGGCAGTATGTGTTGCCTTAGGGAGGAATTTTGAGAGATTCATTTGAATGTTTTAGGCAAATTTTAATATAAGAATGTAGAAGTGTATTTTGTTTTATTGTCTAAATTATACTTGCTTTTGTGTTCATTTTCCATTCCAAGTAACTGACACAAGTCAAAAAGCCCATATAAAAATGTATTTATTCAGAGGCTGAGTTAAGCTTGGGAAATCACGTTTTTCCTCATACAGTGGGATTTCCCACGTCACTGGCAGACATCCATAAAGAGATATATGCATTAGACCTGAATGCCAAAGATAGCAGTTAACATTCTTTCTCTTTGTTTAAATATGCATCACCATTAAAAATAAAATGGGGAGAAAAAAGCAGTGATTTACGAACTGTAGTGCTGCTTACATTAGAGTAATGATAAAGGGAATTAATCAGCACTGCTGCAGCTGTTTCCTGACATTTCTGCACAATGTTGTGGAAAATGTAATGATGGCTCACAGTAATGGTTTCAAGCTTGGCCAGTGGAAAATATGACGGTCTTTTCCATTAACAATTAAGACTGAGTTCACATTTTTTTCTATAGGGGATGTGGTATGTAGTGTGAGCTCTGCAGGAAACTGTAAACAGCAGCAGCTGTAGAGGAAAAGGTGTAATAGAGGACAGAGGGTGAGCAAGGGACATAGGTAGGTGAAAGTATTTTTAATATGGGATCCCTGGCTTTGTAACATGAAACTTAGGGCTTCTCTGAAATGCTACCGGCTCTCCAGCTGTCCTGTTCTGCTGCATCTCCTAGGGATTGTACTACCAACAGATGTTCTTAAATCTGTTTGTAGCAGACCCCCCCTCCCCACGCACACACACTTCATAAAAAATTGCAACTTACTGGCCTCATTACTGGATTACTGGAAATTCATAGCATGCAGATCTAAATTTGTCTTAATTCTGCTTTGTTTTGAAATCTGTTCATGATTTTCGTGACATTGCTAATGCATTCTTGCTCTCGTTCTACAAAGGTCCAAATGTGTTTTTGCAAGTAAATTTGATGGTACTTTGTGTTAAAGTAGTTCTCAGAATATTTTGATATTTGTATGCAGATATATATATTTTTAGATTCTTTGTGGTGGGGGGGGGAGGGTATCTGGACATTTGTGCTTCCTTTATATTAGGCATGTATTTAGTGTTTGCTAACTGGGTATGAGCTGTAAGACACAAATGTGTGGTGGTGTGCCAATCAGACTGAAATTCACGTAGCATCTTTTCTGACGGCTGACAACCTTCATAAAGGTGATAAAAATGATGTTTTCCAGGTTGAACACTAATTGAAAGTGTGTGTGTGTGTGTGTGTGTGTGTGTGTGTGTGTGTGTGTGTGTGTGTGTATGTGAGAGAGAGAGCGACCGAGCATGTGAGAGTTGACTGTGGAGGAAATATACATTTCCTCAAAGAACCAACAACCTTTTTTTGTTGAGTGGGTACAGGAGTGGGGGACAACTGTCTGCAGAGAGATATCTGGGGATGGCTGTGTCCCATCAGACAGTCTTTATTTTCGTACGTACTGAAAAGTAGCATTTCACAAAGACTGAATTTGCAGGTAATTTTCTCCAAAATGCACTTTTATGATTCTTGCTTCAGTGAAATGATGTGTAATCAAGTGTGCCTTTTTAGTTGCAGTTTTAGGTCCGTTAAGTGGCTTAGCCTGACTCGCTCTGTAACAGATTAAGCCTCAAGGACTGACCTACTGTACATGCTGTACCTCATTTGCAGACTGTAACCTTAACTTGTGTTATATTATTACATGTAGAATTGTGCTGCGCTCGAACTATGAATACCTCTCACATTACACAGCATCAGTGGTGTACTTAGTCCAGAGCAACAAGTCAGTTGTATACATTCAATAAACTGTAGTTCTGTTTGCTGTTTTATGCATTTAACACTGTGAGCTCTTTGCTCAATGCTGTTTTATGCATTTAACACTGTGAGTTCTTTGCTCAATGTTGTTTTATGCATTTAACACTGTGAGTTCTTTGCTCAGTGTTTTGATTCACATTGCACATTTCAGAAACCTCCATGGTTGATATCTGAGCCAGTGAGCAACCTGGGAAGCTTGTTTTGTTGCCATGTATAGTGGTTATTTATAGTTTGGAGGCCTGATTTGTCAGCACTGCTGTTTTTCTCAGCCCAGGTGTAGCATGGTCTTTGCCAACAACTGAATTTTTAGCTGTGGTATGGCAGGGAAGCCAGTACTTGACAAACTCTATCTGATTGTGAGCTCTTTTTCAAAAGGTTTTGTGTTGCACTGATGAATCAGATTAGTAAACGTCAAGAAATAACAACAAGGGCATTAACAATGACATTATTAGACTTCCACATGACATTGAGAAATTGGTTCATAGTTTAATTGCAGTGAGCTTCTTGTAATGCATTTGACATGGTGTTATGTTTGATCTGGAGTTTCTTAAGTGTGATTACAAATGAGCAAAGTGAGAACTGTGGTGCCTAACAACCAGTAATCTTTGACAATATCACACTGGCTGTGAGAGGGCTTCGTATCTTTGTGTTATTTGTGTACTGCGGTGGTGGTGCTGCGGTAGCGTTGTCGCCTCACAGTAAGACGTTGTCCTGTTCGATTCTCAGCTAGAGTGTCTTCTGTGTGGAAACATGCGTGAATGGGCGTACCTTCGTTGAAGGTTGTGCGTCAGGGCCGGCAACTCGGCACGTAAAAATCTACTGCCAGTCATTAGCGGACCGGAGTTCCACTGTGGCGACCCCTAACCGGGAAAAGCCAAAAGACTCAACAACCTCCCTAGAGGTAATCATTCCATGTCTTGTGCCTGACACCTGTATTACTCTGTGTAACATGTGCAGTCTGTGATAGTCAGGGATCATACCTCTCCTAATTCTAGCACTGAATTGTCTTTAAAAGTTGATATCTCAGCTGATAAAGGGTTGGTGTTTGGTATAATGGTTAAGGTGTTAACCTTACAAACACAAAGTACAAGGTTTGATTCTCACATTTGGAAGGGAAATTGGCTGGGCTTAAAATGACCCACGAAGGCAGTTAGCCTACTGCTTGCCTATGAACCTCTCTTACTCATTGTACTGTGTGAGTTCTGACGTGCAAAAGAGGAGGGGCATGCTTCCTCCCTATTACCCAGCCACTTCACTAAACAAAAAATAAAAGTTTTGCTTTGCCTTATGGGTAATGTCCATTTCCTCTGCCTCCTGCACTAGGTATAAACTGCACTTTTCCTGTTGCCTTGTACTCCTCCCTGACCCTCTGTCCAGTCCCTGTACAAATATTGTACAACTTCCATACTCTGCGTGATTGTCTTGGATCTCTTGCCATCAGAACACAGCAATGGCTTTGCTTTCGGCGACACCTTATGGGTCTGTGTCATTTCCACCATGCATCAGTGCAAGACAGGTTTGGCAAGCTTGAGTTTGGAGTTATGAGCAATGAACCTGTTATTTGGGGCTGTTCTGTCATGCAGGGAGAACATCTTTGACTCAAAGGCAGACTTGAGGGATATATAAGCAATGTGCTCACTGTGCTGGAGAGTCATTGGAAGTGAAACTGGAGCAGCTGAAGGAGGAAACATGATGTGTGCTGCCCTTCACTTTGGTCACTGATATCTGCTTGACTTGCTTCCCTGATTAGCCATGTTCATTGCAATTAAAAATTGTTGACCTCAGCCCACCTTCTTGCTAAAATTCTGGTACCCTCCAAAAAACGAATCGCAGGTTACTGCATCATGTTTTGCGGTAGAATTGTTGCTGGTGTATGTTTAATTAGTGTTACATTTTAAATAATCAAGCAGTTACTCCTATGGGCGCACTGATTTTACTGAACATTTTTAACAGCCAGTCATTTTTATAAATGTACTTATTTTGAGACATTAATTATAAGCCGTAGGAAGCTTAGATAGCACTGATATGCAGACATTTCCTTTCAAGCTATATGTTAGTATGTGAAAAGAGGCTTAAAGAAAGCACTGGCAAACAATTACTTTCTTAATTCCTTATATCTTATTTTGGATAAATAGTGGGATAGCCTTTCTGTGTTGTATGATTTTTGAAGGGATGGGAACTGAAATGATACAATTATTGAAACACCCTATATGCTGAAGGAAATAAAAAAATATACATTTTAATTGTATTGAAGCAGTCAGGGACATGACAACAACGGCAGATAGAAATAATTCACGAGGAACGTCTTTGTTAATGGCTTTATCTAAAATTAAATACCTGAAAAAACCTGGGGAAAGTCTTTTTGTTCATGTTGCAGTTAATTATGATGACTGTGGTAAAATGAATGCATCAAATATGCTTGCGTGAGATCATGGGGATTTTCCATCACCTGAAGGGTTTTTAATCATTAAATGCAACCTGAGGTCTTTTGTTCTCTCTTTTATTGGTTGAGTAGATGTGCAGTACAGGGCTTAGCGCAGGTTTTGACTAATACATGAAGTAGAGGCACACCGTTTGCTGTATCTTAAAGAAATGACACTGACTTATGACTGGAATCAAATTAGCTTCTGGACTATAAGAAGAGCAGCTGTAGGTTTCTGCAGAGGAATCATCATTTGAAAGCAGTGTAGTGGTACCGAACATTTTCAACTGAAATTCTTCAATACTAATGTATATTATTGGTGTCAAAACCGAGCAATGCCAGATTTCAGATTAAAGAGCATTACCTTTGTATATCGCAAAATTAAAATAATTGTCACTCTTATACTTACAACTGATTAGCATTCAAATAATCACAGCAGACTAGAATCAGATTTTTCCCTCAATGAGAAATTTATTACTAAATATTTGCAGTCCTTTTTATCTTAAGTTATAGAAGTTGGGGGAGTTTTATAAAAATACATCACTTTTTAAAACAGATGTTGGTTTGTAAAACATTGTTCTTTTGCTGGTATTGTTGATTCTCGACTTGTCTGTAGAAAAGCATCATTGACTGAATGAATAGACATTGCCCTTATTATTTTAATTCTGAATACATTAACTGGACAAGCTTCATTAAGAGTAAACGTGAAGCTTTGGTTAAGGTCTTTTGGTCTGGAAAAGGCAAAATAAAACAAAAAAAGGGGTGAGATGTGAGATCTCCAAGGCTTCTTGGAGTTTCCATACCTCTTGAGTCTGCTGGATTCAAGTGTCACTGTATGAAGAACAGGTTTGCTTTGCACCTGTTGTGTTTCTTTTCATCCTTCAAAGACCACTGCACCCTCTACACAATATTGACTTATCCCAAACTGTTTTTTCTTGTTTCTGTAGTGCTAGGTACTCCTAGAAGGCTGTGGCCGAAGCGCTAGAGATATTGAATTTTTATTAAATCTGTTTCTCGTTAATGTGATTTTGCTGCCTATTTCACTGTCCGAGTGGTATTTTTTGTTTATTTTTATCTTGTACTTTTCACCTTGTGGTATTGTGTTTTTTCTTGTTTGCCTGAAGCTTTGCACTATTTCCATTAGGAATTCATCTTCCTTAGTCTTAATGTCATAGTCATATTTTAAAACATTTGCCCAGCAAAAGCCTGTCTAGCAAGGTGCTTGTGACTGTTCTTTCCTTACCTTTCAATCAGATTCGTAAACCAATTGAATCTTGGGGACTCACATTTTTTCCCCATCTAGTTTCTTTACCAGATGAGGGGACAGCTGGGGATGTCATCTCAAGACACCTGGTAATGCTGACTTGCTGCTTCTAAGGGCATTGTTCTCCAGTTAGGTTTTGGTTGACGTGCCTCATGTGTAGGGTCTGCATAATTTTCTTATGACTGCATGGGTTTTCACTGGGTACTGTGTTTTCTTCCCACATCTCAGATATGCAGCAGGTGAACTGGCAATCGTCCAAGTTGTCTGTAGGTAGCCATGGCTTGGCTTAAGTAGGTAATAGGTGAAAGAATGATACTGCTGGCTGCTAGCAGGAGTGAATAAGGGAAAGAATACTTTCAGCTTAGTCCACACAAAAAGCAGTGCACGTTAAACATTTTCTGTAACTGAAAAAGGAGATTACACCATGTGTAAAAGACAGTAACAGAAAGACACTGGAGAACAGACTTGTATTTTGGTTAGAGATTCTGAAAGTAATTCATAATTCTGAACACTGCCCAATGTAAGTGAATGGAAAGAATATACTGAAGGGAGGGGTGGGTCAATAAAATGTCATTTTCTGGGGGCACAATGCATTGTAGGAAAGAACTCTTAGCTAAACTACAACATTTTGTCAGCATGTTCATATGTCAGTATGTTCATATGTCAGGAAATCTGGGCAGGGAACAAAACAAAAAGTTCTAATTAAGTGCTGCAGGGAGACTTGGATGCAGAGAGTATCATGATAAGATATGCAAAGTATCGTTTTCATTTTCTTACTGTAGTGATCCTTCAAATGTGAGTTATATTTATTTGATTTTCGCTAGACTGATGTCTTCTCTAGTGAATGGAAATCCATCCTAGTGCCAGTCTGCTTTAAAACAGAACTATCAAAGTTTGGTGTTTCTGTTAATGTAAAGTGAATCAAGACATGCATGCCTGTGTGATGGCTCAGTGTTTCCTTAAAATTTACAGTGTGACCAGTGCTACAATTATTTTCTGTTTATTTTTATTATCTGTTTGTTCAGTTCTTCAGAGTGGCTTGGAGATGGAGTCTGTGCAGGCAAGCAGCAGGCAAAAGAGAAAAACCTGTTATGGGCAAGAAGCCAGTCCATCACAGATGCTGAGCTTCTGGTTGTTTGGGGTGCAGCTAACATGCACTGTCATCTTAATTTTTTAGTGCCCCTTGTGCTGTGCTTATATGTACTCTATTAGCAATAGAATGTCTGTTATTCTTTGTCCTTTTAGTGTGAAGTGCCCTTTGGATTCTGACCCTGAGTGCCATTCCTTTTGGTTTCTGAGCAGATTTGTTATTTCATAAATGAAATAAAGAGGTGCAGTCATAGACATACAGACTCGGACTTGCTCTGTCCTTCGAGAATGGTGGGAGGTAGCCATCTGCAAGCTGCTCATGCTAATACTAGTTGGCACAAGTTTTTCTTTTTCATCTTGTACAAAAACTTGTGGGAATGCTCCCAGTAACTTTTTTAGTTGGCGGAAAACAGTACAGTTGGAGACTTGAATGTTACGTTTTCAGTGTCTGTTCTTAAGAATGATTCAGTTGAGGGCATTTTGCGACTGAAAGTGTACCAGTGAGACAGTGACTTTGGTGCTTTTCCTAACAATACATAAGAATGTTTGGCATTGAATTACTGTTGTTTACAGGTTGCATTCTTACTTGCTACTCTTGTAAAGTAGAACTAAGTTTTGTAGAGACCTTCTGTAGTGATTGGACAGATCAGTTGGTTGTAACTTTATTTTGAGAGTAGGATCAAAAAGCATGGCTTAAAGGTGATAGTTCCCATTACAGGTAGAATGTAGTGAGACCATTTGGCTTTTTAGTTCACCTAGACAGGTATGCTCTGGATAAAGCAACATCATGTCTGTATAGAACAGCACTGCAGGAAGCAGGGTAAGATTGATTGATATTAATGTGAGAGGAGAAGGATATAGACAGCAGAATGGATGTTTGGGGAATACTTTAACTGTTGAAAATTGCTGGTGGACATTATTCTGTACCAGAACTCTTGTCTGCCTGTCCGTCCGTGTGAAGGTAACTTGAAACATTAAGTCACTGTGTTATTATGGCCAGTCATTTCCATTAGCAAGACAAGCTGGGAACAGTCCACAAATAACCACACGAACAGCACAGTTCCCAATGCACAATATGCCCAGCACAAAAGGCAAAAGTAGACACGTCAGGTGAAATCTCTAAATTTTATTCCACAAAAGGTTGAGCGCTTTCATCAACACAGTGACTTCTTCAGAACACAAATAATGAATCACCAAACTCATTTATATAATTTATACATCACATGACCTTACCCATTCAACCACCTGACCTACTTATTTAATTAATAACAATCCATTTAAAAGTGCTAAAACCCGCTGACGCGGTCATGATTCCCCTTATATTGTACATTTTAAAAAACATTTAGGTTACTTACAAACAAAAGTTCCATTCATACAAATATTCCATTCATACAAATACATTATTTGATGCATCCTCACCATTACAAACATCTCATACACTGTATAACAAATTGTTTGTACATCCTAATGGTACTAGTTGTTAATACTTTAAAAAAATAATCATGAAAATAATCATTTAAAATCATTTGTTTAAAAAATGATGTGAACAAATGTATATGACCTCCACATATAGACTCATTATACCTATATATTTCCGGTATTTTCCAAAATTGGTTTTATTGATACATGGTCATTCATTCCCGGAAATACTGAAGCATTAAGCCTAATTTGCCACCTAACCTCTCTGTCACTGACTTTCTTTTTGATATCTCCCCCCCTCACATATTCTTTAACGTGTTCTAAAATGCCAAATTTAAACTTTGAACATTCTTTATTGTCTCTCAAGTGCTTCCACAGTGCGTTGTTCTCATCTTTTTTCCTTATACTGTAGTAGTGATCATAAATTCTATTACGTAGGCACCTGTTTGTCATGCCTACGTAAAAACCTGGACAATTTGTACACAAGGCCAGATACACTAAATTCTTAGTCCTGCAGTTCCCCTTGCATAGACTAATTTTTGCCTTATTGAAATTTTGCAATATAACAGTATGTTCCTCATAAATGTATTGACATTGCTGACAAGTCCCACATTTACTTGTTCCCTTAAGTACCTTACTCAATTCCTTTTCATATTTCCTTTCCAAAAGACTTTTCATGTTGAACCCATTCCTATGGACAAAACAGGGCTCATTTCCCACTACCCTCAATACTTCACTGTCAGCGTGCAACACTCTCCAATTTCTCCGTAATATGTCTTTGATGTCTCTGCTGTAATTGGAATACTGTATGACGCAGGCCCTTTTAAAGTCCCTACTGTCTATGTCCACACCTGTTGTCAAGTCATTACTACCAGTATCAGTGCCTTGTTTGTTACCCAATAAGGGCTTGTATTTTTTTCCCCATTCCTTAATAACGAATTCACTCACGTCCACTATCAGGTCATTGGGGTATCCCCTCTCCATGAAAAATTCCTTCACCTTACTCATTTCATTCACTACTTCATCCTCTTGAGATGTCATCCGAGCCACCCTAATGCATTGCCCTTTTATTATATTTCTTTTTTGGGCCATGGGGTGGCTGCTTGAAAAATGCAGGTATGAGTTACTAAACGTGTTTTTTCTATATATGTTGGATTTAAATTTTCCATCTTTAATGCTTACCCTAACATCCAAGTATGGTATAGTGACTCTATCTTTATTAAAAGTAAATTTGAAACTCTCACTGCATGTGTTAAGATATGCACAAAATTCGTTTAACTCATTGCTGTTACCATTCCACAATACAAATATGTCGTCCAAAAATCTTAAGTAACATGTGACATACTTGTACCATTTAGATTTAAAGACGAATTCTTTTTCCCAATCGAACACCACCAGGTTCGCGTATATGGGGGCACATGCTGCCCCCATAGCCACTCCCTTAATCTGCTGGTGGTATTCTCCTTCAAAATAAATGTAGTTGTGTGCTAACACAGTCTCCATAAATTCTAACAATAGGATGCTTTTCTCATTAGATGTTACCCCAAGACATTGCATACTTTCATGGAACCTCATTAGACCCTCCTCCTTGGGTATGCTTGAAAAGAGGTCTATAACATCTATGGTTACTAACCATTCAACACCCTTCACCATCTCCGGTTGAAGCCTGCCAAGAAAGTCCCATGAATCATATACTAAGTGTGGTATTTTCCGTAAGGCCGGTTTAAGCCATTTGTCAATCACCCTTCCCAGAGGGAATGTCTTGGCCTGGCTCCCTGATATTATAGGCCTAAAAGGAGGGTCCTGTACGTTCTTATGGACCTTGGGGATACCTACAATGGTACCTATTATGGGGTGTTCTACTTTCAAAAATTTGTATAATTCGTTACCTATCCTTTCTTCCAGTAATAAGTCCTCCAGCATCATGTCCACTTTGTGGTACCCTATGTGTACTTCATTTCTTGACGACACCTTGTATTTGCCTGTTTTTAATAACACTTCCATTATTTTATTTTTATAGTCGCTGTAATAGTATAATACTACCCCACCCCCCTTGTCCGGTTTCATTATCCGGATCCTATTATCCCCCTGCAACTCCTCCAATATATTGAATTCATCACGGGTTAAATTATACCTTTTTCCCAACTTATTATGCTTACTATACATATACAAGTCATTGATTACTAATTTCTCATATACCTCTAATATGTGGTTCAAGGGGGGTGTGTAGGTACTCTTAGTTCTAAACTCTTTGGGCGCAACGGCTGTACCATTGAACTTCACACTTAAATTCAGTTTCCTGATATACTTCTTAACGTCCAATATACAATCAACCAGTTTGAAGGTCCCCTCGGGAATAAACTTCATCCCCTTGGAGAACAACGAAAAATGTTCCTTCCTAAGCACCACATCCGTATAATTGTATATGTGGAAGTTGTCAAAAGAACTTACTATCTCATTAATCTGAACTATCTTGGGATAGTTGTTTTCGGGGACACGCCCCAGGAGTGGTTTTTGTAGTTGTACTGATGGTCTTGCTCTCTCCCCCCCCATATGTTCTCCCCTCACTCTCGAATACCCCATTTGATCCCCTTCCCACTCTTGATGTCTGTCTAAAAAAACTTGACCACGTGATTCCCCCTCAAAATTGTTGTAATGATTTTCCCTATACTTGTGATTATTGTACCTCCTAGGTCTCTGGTAACTGTATTGGGCCCCCCCTGCATTACCATACTTGTTGACTCTGTTGAATGAGTCCTGCTGGAGTTTGTTCTTGCTCTTTTCCCACCCATACACTTCACCTTTTTTGTACTGTTCAATATCTCTATTTAACTTATTACATTTCCGTTCATATTGTTTTTCAATAATACCAGACACCCAATTGTACTGAGATTCATAATACATTTCAAACTCCTCAAACATTAAATCATGAACAATAATGTCATTCAGATCATCCAATTCAGTTAATAACATACAAATTCTTTTGTCGTTGCATTCAATTATAAACTTTATAAAGGAAAACCCAAAGCCATCAAATAACTTATTGCATTCACTTTTAATATTTTCATCCATTATAACCCCCATAGGAATCTTGAAAAACCGAAGCCCTACAGGGACTACATTGTTATCCAGGCATTTCTTTAAATAATTGTTGTCCAGTTGTAAACTTTTCAATGCTTTAAGCTTCTTACCAAACAGAAAAATAGTGTCTTTTAAACATTTTTCTCCAGTTGCACCGCCAGGTACATTATTACTGACTGCATCATTCCCATTAACTCCAAACTCGTACTGACCCTCCAAAAATGTTTGGTAGTTAAAGCGCGCATGGGGAGTATGAAAAAAAGTTTGCTTTACAGTACCTTTGTCTCTCCCATGCGCTGCAAATGCATAAGTCTTTTTAGGGACAGTTCTTTTCGGCCTCGCTCCTGATAAAAGTATTTCCCCTTCCGATCCGTTCCTGCTGGCTCCTGGTATGGATTTCTCCTGTCCAAGGTCCTCAGAACGCGATCTATTGGAAGCCGGCTTATCTTTAGAGTTCCCATCAGAACGGCCGCCATTGAGTGTCTGACATCCTTCTTGTTTGTTTCCTCCACGCGTTGACATCATCGGTTTCGCGTTAACAGCAGTAGAGTTAGGTTGTGTCATTAGTTCAATCAATCTAGTTAGCTCCCCTCGAATGATAGCCATTTCCGACTTTAAACTCTGTATTTCATCTCTTCTTGGAGAAAAAATAGACGGCAATTCGTCCAACGAATCCATAACCACCCCTCAACTGATAGCAAAACAAGCTGGGAACAGTCCACAAATAACCACACGAACAGCACAGTTCCCAATGCACAATATGCCCAGCACAAAAGGCAAAAGTAGACACGTCAGGTGAAATCTCTAAATTTTATTCCACAAAAGGTTGAGCGCTTTCATCAACACAGTGACTTCTTCAGAACACAAATAATGAATCACCAAACTCATTTATATAATTTATACATCACATGACCTTACCCATTCAACCACCTGACCTACTTATTTAATTAATAACAATCCATTTAAAAGTGCTAAAACCCGCTGACGCGGTCATGATTCCCCTTATATTGTACATTTTAAAAAACATTTAGGTTACTTGCAAACAAAAGTTCCATTCATACAAATATTCCATTCATACAAATACATTATTTGATGCATCCTCACCATTACAAACATCTCATACACTGTATAACAAATTGTTTGTACATCCTAATGGTACTAGTTGTTAATACTTTAAAAAAATAATCATGAAAATAATCATTTAAAATCATTTGTTTAAAAAATGATGTGAACAAATGTATATGACCTCCACATATAGACTCATTATACCTATATATTTCCGGTATTTTCCAAAATTGGTTTTATTGATACATGGTCATGTCATTAGGATGTACAAACAATTTGTTATACAGTGTCAGCGGGTTTTGTGCTGGGCATATTGTGCATTGGGAACAGTCATTTCCATTGTCATAGGTGGATGGAGACATGACTATATCCCCTTGTGATCCAAATCCGAATAGCAGTTTGAACACCTATTTAACTGTCATGGGAGAAGTAAGGAATGATGTGGTTTTGCCTGCCCTATTCTTCGCAGGGGCAGGCAGTTAAGCCCCTGCTCAGAAAAAGTTTAAAAACTGAAGTGAAAAAAAGCTTGTTTCATCTTCAGTTCCTTGATCTGGCAGAAGTTACCCACCAAAGAGATGGTCCTAATGCTTTCAGCAAGCTAAAGGTAAGCAGGCAAAAAGGATAAAAAGTATGGGCGCAAGAACAAAATCATCAGAAATGAAGCTTGGGGTCTTGGGGCCAATCCACAGAAAGCAATCAGCCATGAGCATCTGTTGGTTCTCATCAGCTTGTAGCTGATGCCCAACATACTGCCTCCTTTTGGTGCCAAGGCGAGAGTTTAGAAGCAAAAAAAATAATGCACCTATTCAACTTGAAAACCAAAACAAATGCCTCCTTCCTCTCACCTTAAGTTGAAGAGAACCTCACACAACTTTTCTTAAATTAGTAGCCTACTTACAATCCTTGCTCAGACTGTCTTGTCAGGTGCTGAAAGGTCATGGCTCTGTATATAATTATGTAGCACCTTTAATTCAGAGCCTCACAGCTACCAGACTAGTAATAGTAAACTGCAGTTATGTGTACAGTATTGCTGTTTGCTACAATTTGACATAGACCTTTTGCTAAACTGTAGTTATGACCTAAAGCAGCTCTTAACATTTTGGGAAACTGACTGTAAGGTAAAGATTGCTGCCACTCCTGTCAGAGGATGATCACCAGGTGATGTGCAGCACTGATCATGTCCCTCTTAACAGCTGGTGACTGGATCAATCATCTCCTCCCTGCCCGAGATACGAGACTGTGCTTCTCTTCCTCTCACATCCCTGATAGAGAACCTCACCTAGCACTCCAAGCCAATCTTCTATAAAAAAAAAAAAAAAAAAAAAAAAAAAAAAGAGAAATGTGATTCAGTTGAAGTGGGCTCACAGTAGTACAGAGTATAGTTTGTGACCAGGCCAGAGTTCCAAGGAATTCTGCCAGCTCCAGGGGATCAGATGCACCTGGTGCAGTCTCTAGTCCTGTGCCTACTATAGGCAATAGAAGAGTACAAGTGAGAGAAGAGAGCACAAGCTTTTACTTCAGTGCTCCTGTGGAAAACCGACCCTTGGAGTCCCATTGTAGACTAGCCAAGACTAAAGTCCTTGAAAGTTCCAAAATTCAAAATGCTAACCCTGCATGCCATCCTGTTGCTTCTCTTTCGTGAAGCTGTGATAGTCATCCTGGTTTTCAAGGGGGCCTACTTCCATACCCATATTTCTGGTACCATAGATGTTTTTTCAGGTTTAGGGCATGGGTCTGTCACTCCCAGTGTAATTGTTTGCCCTTTGGATTGGCTATTGCTCCTAGTATCTTTACCATTTGCCTGGCTTCGATGACCGCTAGATCAACGCCATCCACATTTGCCCTTTCCCAGTCAAATGTCTCATCCAAGACCAGTCATGGGATAGGGGAGAGAATGCACTCAGTTTCACCATGAGTTGTTTCCAGAGCCTCTGTTGCTCTATATATCTCCTCCCATCCAACTTGAACCACTCCAAACAGTGGTATTCTTGGGGACTCTTCTACAGAAGACTTCTTTGCAATATGACAAAATAGAATTTCTGGCTCATCATTTCTTAAGTATGTCAAAAAGTATCTGTGAAGGAAGTACCTGCGCATCACTAGGTACATAGCAACCACAATCCTCATGATTCCTTTAGTAAGACTCCGTATGAAGTTACCATAGGTACATAAGTGGTATGCGGCATCAGATTGATCATGTCCTAGAGGAGGTGATTATTTTGTTGCCTTTAGTTCCATCAGGTTAATTTGAATCAAGATATACTTTTCAAGCAACCACCAGAGAACCAAAATCTGAGTACAGATACCTTAGATGCTGCCTGGGGAGCCCATTTAGAGAAATTCAGAGCTCAGACCACCTAAAACAACAGATAACACAACAGATCAGTCAAGATAAAGGAGACGATGGTGGCAATTCAGTCTGTCTGGTTGCTCCTTTGGAAGATGGAGTCCTAAACCTGATAACAGCCAACACCATGGTGTTGAGTTATATAAATAAAAAGGGGAGGCTTGACACTGTAAAAACACCACTGCCAATCAATCTGCATACCAGTGATCTGCTGTGACGACCCCTAACCGGGAAAAGCCAAAAGACATTTCTATTAAAAGAGAAGTCTTTGTCATATCTACAAAGTGAAGAGGGTGATTAAACAAAAGCTGTTTGTTAGTAAAACCAAGGCATGACAGCGTTGGCACGTATTCTGATACTAAAGAGTTCTCTTTTAATACAGAATTTAAACTGCTCTTGGATTAATCATCTTTTCTTGACAAAATCCTTTGTGTTTCAGAAAACAGTTTACCGTTTTGACACAAGTTTTGTCAAACACATTTAGCCTGATTCATGCTGCAGTTCATATTTTTATCCTTTCGTAGTACTGCCATGCCTTTTTTACCTACTGTGATTACTCTGTGTTGTGTTTGTAAGTTAGTTCTGTTTTATTTTTTATGAATTTCTTCACCAAGGCTGTGTCTGCAAATGGTCTGTTGTGATCAGTGTACTACATCGGTAAACAAACTTCAGTAAAATTAATTCCTTTTCAGTATACCTAGTTATCCTGTTCATTGTTATAGAGGGAGATGGAGCCTTTCTTAAAGAGCATAAGGAAGGAAAAATAGTACTGGACAGGATGCCAGTCTGTCACATGATACAGAGACGCACATACACCTCTAGGCAGGCTGGAGAATTCTCAGTTCACCTTCTTGCATGTCATTGTTAGGTATCTTAACTTCATCACAATTATGACTTTATTACTGTGGGTAACTTTCATTTCTCTCTAGTTTGGTACTGTTTTCGCTTCTTCACCACTAGTTGATTTCAGCAATGGATATGCTACTGTAAACCCTGCTGTAATGGATATCTGTATGGACTTGTTAGGAGAAGATTCTGATACCAAGATAAAAAAGTCGCCATGTCAGGCAAAGGGCAACAGTCTTATTTTCGTTTAGCTCTATTCAGTACAAGAAAAGAATAACGAGGTGTAGTTGAAAAGTAAGTAGAAGTGCTAGAAACATCTGATTAGCAAAAGTGGTGTCCTGAGTTTGTTAAAATGCATTTTTAATATTCCATAATAAATTAAAGTAGTGACTTAAAGTTGTTGAGAGTAGGTCACTAGCTAGTTCAGTTGCCATTTGGTTCTGTTTCTCCAAATTAAACTCTGTTGTGATTTTATTTCATGTGTCAAAGTCATCATATTTACGTTTTGAGGGTGTTGAGTTTGTACTGTAATGATATAGATAAGAAATTGTGTAAATCATTAAAAGAAGCCATTTGATTGTGGTCACAGTATCTTAACGTTTAAATTACTCTGCATGCCAGATTGTTTACTACAGCAGTAGGCTAAAAATTCTTATCTCTCCAGTGACATTTTAGTCTCTTTTCCTCTTTTATTGCTTAGTGTTTTGAAAATGAGCATTCAGGGTATTTCATTGCCACCACAATGTAAATAACTGCTCTGTTAGAAGTTTTGAAGGTTGTATTGGTAAAGTAGTGGTATACGTTAAAGGAATTCTGTGGCATCATTAAACCACTAATGTATTCTTCTGTGGCATTATTACACGGCATAAAAATCTGCCACACATGAATAAAAAAGGAGCAATTATTACATGGAAAAAACAAGAAAACTGTTACTTTAAAGGTAAACTGCAACATCTACTTCTGAAACAGAGCTAGTAATGAAACTACTGGAAAAAAAACATATCTGTACATCTGCTGGATTCACTTTAAATTTGAATGTTGCCATGGGTGCCGTGATACGTTCTGGCTGTACTGCTCTTGCAGGTACTTTGCTTTGTGAATATTCATAAGTGCATTGTGCCGATCTACAAAGATAAGTAAAGTTTAATACATGCATACTTTGTTCAGCAAGGGAAACATGTACATTGTAAGTAAGAAAAAACTTACTTGATAAGCTGCGTTGCTGATAAACGATTAATGCCTGTGTGTGTTACTAGGGAAGGTGTTTAAGAAGGACAACCAGATGTGGCCTAGAGGAAAATGCCATTTGTCATTACTTTAATGATGATTCTGACAAGGTAATTGTCACGCTCCTCACCAGTATTTAATTTTTATTTCCATTTCTCCTTAGTCATAGCAGTCAGTAGTGTGCAGAAGCCATTGTGATGGTCAGTCCCATAAAGTTTTTACCTTCTGTTAATCTCAAGTTCCATCTGCAGTGTGATATCTTGCCCCTGAATTCCTGAACTGCCACATGTTTTATTTTGTGCAGTTTGCAGTAAAGAAGGTCATGTAATCACATCAAACTTTATTGTCTGATATTAAAACAGTACAGGAGAAAATGTTTCATCTAGTGAGAGAAGTGAATTTGTTTGGGTTAGAAAAAGCAGGGAACATAAGTACAAAGAGTAATGAGGTGTGTGCGCTTGGGGGTCACCAGTGAGGGACCAGTATTAAGTTAAGGCACCATTTTCCTTCTTGCCTGAATGTGTAATCATGCAGCTTAAAACATAGCAGTGAAGGTTCATCTTCTCATACATTAGCACTTTTCTAGCTGAAAGTACGGTAAATATCACAACGGTGAGTTGGGAAAAGATGGAGGAAAGTAACTTTTTTCTTGATCAATGATTAATTCATGCTACACACTGTAGTTATGGCAAGACCAAATTGTTTTACTTCATGCTCTTCTAGCCACAAACTGTAGTTAAAGAACAAGTGTAATGCTTTCCGATAGAATTGTATTAGCCAAGCAACCCAAGACAGTATGACAGTGTGGGTTCTTGCATTGAAGTCATACAAACTGAGAAGCAAAAGAAAATACATATCTTTGATGCACAATGATGTCTTTTAGCATATTTGCATGCCTTTTCTCACATGTTGCTGCATGACAGTTGCTGTGTCCATGCCATAATATCATTCGTACTGCATGGAGCACCGTGATTGCGCACTGAAATTTGGAACAAGATAAACTCATTAAGGACATCCCTAATGCGAGACCCAATTTTATCAGTTTTTAGGGGTGCTGAACAAAAGTGTGTTTAGGACATCCCTAACGCGAGAAAAAATTGTATTTGTTCTTAGGGGTGCTGAATAAAAGCTTGCTAAGGACATCCTTAACATGAGACCCAATCTTGTCAGTTCATAGAGGTGCTGAATAAAAGCTTGTTAAGGACATCCCCAATGTGAGACCCAATCTTATCAGTTTTTAGGGGTGCTGAAAAAAAACCTTAAGGACATGCCAAACGCGAGACCCGATCTTATCAGTTTGTAGGGGTGCTGAACAAAAGCTTGTTAAGGACTCCTAAGCACAGTTAAGATTGGGTCTCACACTAAATGTGGACAGTATTATGTAGTGGGGCACTTTGTGCCTGCTGTTTGTCTGACAGCTCTGTGTGCTTAACTATCAATGGCTTTGAGGGCCAGTAAAATACTTTGCGCTCATATAATTTTTCCTGCAACTGGTAGTACATGAAGCAGACAAAACTGCAAATAATTATTCTCAGGTTTCCAGTTGGATCTACTTCTAATTCTCGAACGGCCATGTCATTGAATTTCATTTTTGCAAGATGAAAATTCCGAAAATGAAATACCTGAATGGCGAATTTTTCCCAGGGCAAGTAAACATTTGCCCAGACTTCAATGAAGCACACATCAGAGTAAATAAAACCCAGCTAGGTGGTATATACCAACTCCAGGATCACATTACAGTGTAGGAAAGGGCATGTTGGGCAAGTAAAATTTGCCGTTCATGTATTTAGTTTTCATGATTTTGTCTTGCGGAAATGAAATTTGATGGTATGGCCATTCGAGTATTAGAAGGGAATCGCTCCAGTATGATTGGCTCATAGGTTCATAGTTTAGTGCTAAGATAACTGCCATTGCGAGCCAATTTAAGCCTAGCCAATTATCCCTTGTGAGACTCAAACCGTGCACCTTGTGTTTGCAAGGCAAACACCTTAGCCATTAAGTCACCCTCCCAACCCAACCTGATTATAATCCTCTATGTTATGCATGACCCCACAGTTTGATAGAGTCAGCAAAATTTGATATCAGTGCAAAATAGAGGTTAAATGACTGAAGAGATTACCACTTCTTGTCTTCTGCCAAGCAAAAAAAAAAAAAAAAAGGAAATAAATTAACATGTCTTAGTCTAATCTTTGTGTGTTGCCTCAGTCAGCAGAATTTGGAGCCACATTTTAGTACTTTGGTTTGCTGCTTGAGTTGCTGTATGCAAAGGAACTGAACTTTAAGTGGATTTTGTGTGTTACTGCAGTATGACTGCATGTTACATACAGTTTCACCTCCAGATGTATATGATAGGTTTGTTTTTAAAAGTTCTTTGTGTACAGGAAGTAAATGTGCACAATAAATGACATCACATTATACTTTTGTGTGGTGTATTCTCCAGCAGACAGTATATTATTAGAAATTTGCAGAGCATAAATATACAATTGTGAAATATTTTTGGAAAGCATACAACTGCGTAATGCCAAAATCGATGTTAGACTATGAAAGTAGGCTGAAATAATTTTTCTTCCTGGACCCAGAAAATGAAACAAGAGTATTATGTTTAGAGGAGGAATTGGAAAGCACATTACTGTACAATTCCAAAAATGATGTGAGACTATAAAACACGCAAGTAGGCTGAACTCATTTTCTTCCTGGACCCAGAAAATTGAGACAAAGTGTTTAGTGGAGGAAGGACTATCCAGTGAGCTAATGCTTTGCTTCGACAGATTACTGCAACACATCTGAGAAAGCTGTTCTGCATGCATGGATATTTTTATTTTATAATGTTCCCAAAAAATTTTGGTGGCGAGTGGAGCTGTTGGGAGAGCAGAATTCAGTGATGAACAGTTTTGCAGCTGGATGTGTAAGTAAGACCTCCCCTTGGAGGCAGCACAGTGTGAGGTTTCGCTTCTGCTCTCATTTTCCTGAGACACTACATTCCGGCATTTTCTTATAACTGTTTACAGGAATTGGTATAATGTAAATCTGAGTAAATTGTGCTGGAATTATTGAAACTCTTTAAAAAAGTGTATGTCAAATGCTGTGTCTGTAGTGTTGGCATTTTGGGGACATCATTGTACATTAATGTTCACAGTGAAATCTGCTTTACCTTGTTTGCACTCAGGATAATATTAGAGCAGTTAGCATGTTGTCTCCAGAGACTTCTTCACCAGTGCTGGCTCTCTTATCGCATGCAGTCAAGCATCGTTCCTGCTTACACAGCTGGTCAGGAAGTAGCTCCGTTATAATATCCTTTTGTACCTGTCAAAGTCTGGATTGCAGTAGAACCGTATAATATTTAATAGTTTCATTCATTTTTAATTGCTTGCTTGGAGAATTAGAAGAAAATGCTGAAAGGAAAAGGCTCACAAATTTGTTTAGGTAATTTTTACCATAATTTTTAATGTTTCATTCATAAACATTCTTTCAAAACATGCACGTTATAACAATTGCTTTACAACTGCACAAAGCTGTTCTTCCTCATTCAGGTCCATTCTCTGTATGTGCTTGTAGAGCAGTTCATTGGCTTACAATTATGAGGGTTGATTATATGTGGAAATCCCTCACCAGCTCAAACGTTCCTATAAATCGGTGCTATTCTCATGTAGAGTTCACAAAAGTGTTACCGCTAGTAAATAAAGAGGAATTTCTCCACACATCCTTCTCCCAAAATAAAAGTATAATATCAGAAGATTGCCCCATTTCAGAGAAAAAAAGATCTGTATTTCAATCCTTGCATCTGCTGGACTTCAATTGTTTTCACTAGGTCATATTTAATAAATCATGATGTGGTAAATGCATGGTAAGAAGTATTAGGGATTCTCTTCTGTATTAGGATTACTAACACGTAACTGTTTGAGATCATCCGTTGCTTAATGCATATGTCCAGAAATCATACAGGCAAAAGGGCCACAGACCTTGCCACACAGCCCAAGTTTAAGTGGCAGGTGGTATGCATTTCTTCTGTGGCTAAAGTGTGCGTTTTAAGTCTTTTGTGGTACTGTTTGCTGTAAAGATGTAGGGTCTGCACTTTCAACTTGCGCTGATTTCTAGATATTTGCTTGATTTTGTGTTTATATTTCAGTTTCCACGTCTAGCATTCTACTTTAAACTGCTGTTTTATTACACATGGCAAAAAGTAAAACTTTTCAGTTTTAGCTGTGCCATGAGTGAACTGTGGAATTTTACTTAGCGCTCTGCCACAGGCTATTAAGGCACCTACGCCTGGTTCACTTAAACTTCTGTGTATTTATTTGTGTCACGGTTGCATTTTAATGCATAACCTGTTTGCTACTTTATCTAGTATTTGGATGTGATGTATGTAGTGCTGTGTGGGAGCTGCTTCATTGACCCTTGTATTCTTGGGAGGTTCTCCTGGGTTTCCTCTGAAAATGGCAGAGCCAATTAGGCCTAACCCAGGCAAGAACATGTAAGTTAATGCAATGCATGGTTAACATGCCAGGTAACAGATTCATAGTACGAGTCAGTGAACCCTTAGAAAATATAAATGGGATAATTCTGTAAATCTTCACGATTTCTTCCAGGTTGCAGTTGCCAAGGAGAATTGCTTAATTATGTAATGTTAACTACTGACATTTTTGAGTTGTTAGCACAGACTGTTTTCATAGGATGCCACTCACTTTGTCTCACCAGAATGTTTTGGGGGGTGGCAGCATGCTGCAGTTGATTAGCATTAAGATACTACTCGGGACATATTCAGAAGCATGGCATCACTTTCATATTGGGTGTTAGATTCTCTGTAGTTCATAGAGCTGAGAGAAACACTTAAGGTGCTTATCCTTGTGGATTATACTGCAGTAGAATTTAGTGAGGAACAGAAAACTTTGTCATTCTTTGTGTCACATTTAAGGGCTATAATCAACCACTGTGTGTGGACATGCAGGGCACAGTAGCTGTCCCACAGATGCATCTGCCTCCAATCTATGCTTCTAAATTAGTGAATACCTCCATTCTTTGTGTCATTTAAATTGTAGGCACCATCAACCTTCTGCTGTAAAGCTAGGCACTGTCAAGCATGCATCCGGCTTCCTTCCTGCCTACTTGTGGCATCAAATTTTATGTGGCTGGTGTCACTATTACAGGTAGTAGTACAACCTCCAGACTGATAACCTTCATAGTGGGAATTAGTCCCAGTCATATTTTCTGGTAATCAAAGCAACTGGAAAGAACAGAGTATTTAATGCTTTAAAATAAAGATTATCAAGGAGGATTCATTCTTTCATAAAGTAAGCATTTTTCTTTTCTAGGTAATTTATTATTAGGAATAATCTGACCAAAAGAGCTTCAGCCTGGCTGTCGTGACTCTGGGGGTGAATCCTCTTTGTTTTTGTTTGATCAAGTGCACCAGGAGAGTTTGCTGCTCCTTTAAAAGTTAAGTATGGTGGACCTTGATTTGTCTAGAGTGCCAAGGTTGGTAGTAGTTTAGGGAGAGTGGCATCCAATGGTCAATCATTGCTGGGCTTAGTGTGAGCTCTGGAGACTGACAGGAGGATGTTTCCCTGCTGACCTAATATGCAGTATGTTTTGTTTGCAGAATCTGAAGAAGATGGCCACGCAGATAGGCCTAGGATCCTAATGTAGGTACCTTAGTGCCTAAGGAAGATTGTTGTATACTCTGTAAAAAAACTGATTGCATGACTTGTTCCTGAGAAAACAAGCATAACACTTGCTTAGTTTTTAAATGCTATGAAGGTATAGACCATTTGTGAAATTCTTTGCTTTGTCATTTCTAAGATTTGGCCGACCTACCTTGTAATTTATAAGATTGGACCGACCTACCTTGTCATTTATAAGACTGGGCCGACCTACCTTGTCATTTGTAAGATTGGGCCGACTTACCTTGTCATTTCTAAGATTGGGCCAACCTACCTTGTCATTTATAAGATTGGGCTGACCTACCTTGTCATTTATAAGATTGGGCCGACTTAGTATGTTAACTTGCATCACTGTAAAGATGTTCTGCTATTTCCTGGAAGTAAATCATTCACTCTGAGCAAAGCACACAAGTACTGTGGGCTTAACCATTTATTTATTTATTTAAATAATCTAACTTTGTTTCCTAATGCCATGTGCATTGAAGACAGACCCAAAATAACTTTGGCCATTCTAAAAACTCAGGTGTGTTTACTCACCTTGATTTTTTAAATACTTTGAATTGGCATGCTTGGATGCCAGTTTTTGTTCTTTGGTATAACATTTATATCAGTAGAAATGCAAGTGTGATTTATTTTCCTCAGTTCTGTGGGATAAGGCAAATGCTAATCTTTTGGAAAGATAAAGTGAATGGCTGTCCTTCCATGTAATGCCCCATCACCACCAGTCAGTATTAAAGCAAAAGCCAACATTGTCATGTGTAATTGTTCATAGGTTCATAAGTTCATAGGTGTGTACTAGGCTGATGGCCCTGGAACCGTTACAAGCCTAGCCCATAGAAGTGCCCTGGAATCGTGCTGCCCGACGTTAGTTCCCAGTGCCTCTATCAAGTAGAGCCACTGGAGTGATCCCCGGGGTGAACTTTCTATTACCCATCCACTCATCAAGATTTCTGTTGAAGAGGGACAGCGAGGTGCTCTGTTTGACATGTATGGGAAGTCTATTCCATAGCATGGGCAGTTTCTGGGTGAGGAACCTCTCCCTCCAACATGTTCTGTTGATTGTGGTAATGAGGTGGAGGTCTCTAGAGCGTGTGGTGTGGAGGGATTGGGATGTCTTTAGATGTAGCATTTCTAACAGAGCTGGGTCAGACACTGCTTTGTAAGTCAAGCAGAGATAACCTCTAAGTAGGCGATTTGAGACAGAGAATAGTTGGAGTTTTTTTGAGTCTGTCCTTGTAGGACATGTGTTTAAGGCCTAGGATCCTCTTCGTGAGATATTTTTGTTGCCTTTCCAGCTGTTGTGTGTGTCTAGTGAGGTACATGCCAAATGGGGCATTATACTCGATGAGTGGCCTAATGAGGGAAGAGTAGAGAGAGATGCTGACCTCTTTCTTCCTGGATGCAAAACCCTTGGTAATGAGATGTGCCACACAGAAGGACTTTCTGACCACAGTGGCAATGTGGTGGTCAAAGGACAGGTTGCTGTCAACCTGTGTCCCCAGATCTCTTATAATGCCTTCAGTGTTCAGTGGGCTCTCATCAATGTGGTAATTAGTGGGAGCTGAGTTTTTCCCAAAGGGGGTGATGACGCATTTTTTGGCATTAAGCTTAAGGACAATGTTTCGACACCAGTCATTGGTCTCAGTGAGACCTTTCTATAGGATGTGTACATCATTGGGGGGGGAGTTAATAATGGCTCCCAACTTACAGTCTTCTACAAACTTGGTCAGCCGGAGTCCCTCCATGTTGGCCTGGACGTCTGAGAAGTAGATGCAAAACAGGAGAGGACCCAGGACCGATCCCTGTGGGACTCCACTCGTGACTAGTCGGCAGTCTGACCTGAGTTTTATCTGTGAGCCAATTTGCAACCCACCTAGTGATATAGGGGTTGATGCCTAGTTTGGTGAGTTTATCAATAATTCCTGAGTGGGGAATGGTATCAATGGCCCTGGCCAGATTGAGGTAGGCTGTATGAACTGCCTTGCCCTAATCCACAGCTCTGGTGACTGACTCAAAGAAGTCAACCAATTGAGCGGGCATGATTTACCTTTCACAAAACCAAATTGCGTGTGATCTAGAGTTTGGAGATTCCCTATATCCTTGTTAATTAGGTCCATGATGATGTGCTCCATAGCCTTTCATATCAGACTTGTCAGGTTAATGGGGCGATAATTCCCAGGGTCTGTAGTCACTCCCCCTTTATGGAGAGGGATGACTGTAGCAGTCTGCCATTTGGTAGGGACAAAGCTTGAGGTGAGACATTGATTGAACAGAGCACACAGATGTGCTGCCAGTTCACTTTGTAGTTCATGTAGAACACATCCAGGGATATTGCTGGGGCCCATTGAAGCTGTATTCTTGGCCTTGGACAATGCAGCTTTAACCTGTGCTGCAGTAATGCTGGGTGCCTGGCATTCCTCCAGTATTGTGATTGGTCCTTTAGAGGGGGAGAGAGGGGTAAAGTTGGCACTGAATCTGTCGGCCATTATGTTGGCAATATCTGTTGGCTCAGTATAGGAGGTACCATTGTGCAGTAACTCAGAGCAAACCTGGGTATTGCCGTGGAGATTCTTGATATAACCGTAGAAGGCTTTGTGGTTGATTTTAGCAGACTTCTGCTTTCATAGCTGGCTTTAGAGGTTTTGATGAGGGATCTCAACTTTTTGTTGAGGCCAATAAGGGAGTTTTTCCAGTCTTGGGACTTCACCTTTTTCGGCAACAGTTTCTTCCTTCTGTTGTAGAGTTTATTAATGGCAGGGGACCACCAGATTGGCTTTCTTTTTTTGGAGAAGAGTGTCTTGGTTCTGTTGGTATGGCTAGTTCCATGCTTTTATGTACGTGTTCATACAGTGCACTGGTGTATGATTCGGCAGTCATGCATCTATTTTCCATTGACATGGGTGCCATGAAACTAGCCACATCTGTTTTTAGGAGCCCAAAGTCAGCTTTGAAGAAGTTTTTCATGGTGGTTACCTTTGCGGGAGTGTGTGGGTGAGATGTGGATTTCCATGATGATTAGTTTGTGGTCGAATCTAACCAGGGAGGAATTGACTGTTGGTGTAGAGCAACAGTTGCCCATGTTAATAATAACCAGGTCAAGGATGTTGCCTCCTCTAGTGGGGGTAAGAATGAGCTGTTCCAGGGCATTGGAATTGATGAATTCTAGGAAGCACTGGGCCAGTGTATTGGTGCATGAGTAGTTTTCCCAGTTGATGGAGGGGTAGTTGAAGTCACCTAGTATGAGAGTGTTGGGTTGGGCCCCTAATAGTTTCCAGGGTGCTTAGAAACGTGGAGTGAGAGTCTTGAGACATGGTTAGGGACCTATAGCAGGCTACAACCTGAATCATTGTCTTACCCAATGCTAGTTGTACCTGAAATATCTCAGTTGCATTATGCTGGGCTACCAGTCTGGAGGTGTGCATATCCTTTATGAATATGGAGACACCACTGCCTTTGGAGCTTCGGTCCATGTTCTGTGGCCGAAAGGTATGGAATGAGTTATAGCCTGGTAGCATAGGGGTGCTTTCTACTGCTTTAAACCAGGTCTCCATTGCAGCACAAATGTCGATGTTCTCCATTTTGAGGAGTGCTTCCAGCAAGTGCATCTTGAGATTTAGACTTCTAGCGTTGAGCAGCATGACCCTCAGATTGCATTTATTTAGTGTTCTGTTAATAAAGCCCATGGCTGAACTTGTTGGAAAGGCAGAATGTATGTTGGGTCACATTCAAACTTCTGTGGATTCTGGAATATGTGCTATACTGGTAGAATATCAGATGATTGTGACAATAACACCTTTCAACAGCTCTCATTTCAGATCAAGAAGTAGATGTAAGTATGCTTCTTAAAATTATATCTGATGTTGTCAATCTTCATTTTTCCTTGACCTATGGGACTGTGTTTCGAACCTCAGAACTGGCTCTGCTCTTAGAATAGATCGCGAGAACCAAAAACTCTCGAGCAAAGTCCCTACCCTGAATGCCCCTCTCTACATTACCTCTGATTTTGTTTGCAGTTCTTCCTCATTGGATGCTTAGTGAGACTCTGAGCTAAGTAAAATTTCAATCATTTTTACTTGCCTACCAATGTTGGTAGTTTCTCTGTACTTATATAAAATGAGTTTCTGAGTTTCCTGTGTGTGTGTGTCTGTCCTTCCATCTTTTGTACCCTTTGGTCACTTTCCTACCATCATTGGTAGCCCTATCCTTTTTCCTTTGTACCTCTTGGTAGTTCTGGCCTACCATTGTTGGTAGTATTTCCTTCTTTCTTTCTTACTACGTGTGTGTGTGTGGCAGTGTGTGTGTTTGTGTGTGTGTGTGTGTATTTCAGTGACTTGACTTGGTGTCTAGTCAAGATGGCAGGACAGAGGTAAAGGCACTGCAGGATTTAAGCAATGCTGTGACTGTGGCAGGAAAATGGCCAATTCTGATTGGCATATGGCTTGTGTCTACTGTTTGGGCCTGGTGCACTTGCAAGAGGATTGTGCTGGTTGTCAAGCTTTTAGTCACTGGGCCCTCATAGAGAGAAAGAATAAACTTATACTTAAAGGTCTAATTAAAAATCCTTTGAGGCTTTGTCCAGTCAGCCAAGAAAATCAAAGCCTGATGTTCCTTCGCCATTTTCCTCCTCTTTCTCTTCCTGTAAAGTGGATCATGGAAAGAAGAGGAGTCTCTCAGTGCCAGTGTCCCCTTTGGCTCCGGCATTGAAGAGATGTAAATCTTTGGATGTTCTTCATGTTTCACTGTTGCAGTCATCACACTTGGGTTATCTGCCTGCAGGTAGTCTTCAGTTGGCCCGAATACCAGAGTCTTGGGATTTCTGCATCGGATGCTGTCGCCTCTTCCATGACGTCAGGTCATCTGGGGTATAAAACATGCAGCCAATGTCATTACCCCAGTCTTTCTTGCCAAGAAGGAGCCCGAAGCAGAAGCAGTTCGCAAGTGTCAGTCAGTCGCTACCTGAAATTTTCGTTTTTTGAGTTTCAGACCTGAAGTCTATTAAAGCTAAGTACCCCTTTGGAGATTCTTTTTTTCTTGCTGTAACCAATGTCAGAAAATATTAACAGTTGTCTTGCATGTGGAAAGCAAATACCTCACAGAGATTTTCATTCTTACTGCATCACCTGTTTAGGTCCAGACCATGACGTCCCTAGCTGCCAGTTTTCTGTCAGTTTTCTGCCTTGTTTAACATCTGAACCATTCATCGTCGGGCTATTTTTGTAGCTAAATTCTTTCGCTCTTGTTCTCCGTATTCCGAAATGGCTTTGGTAAGCCATCCAACTACCGATCTTCCAAAAAAGCACAAAGACAGAGACAGACTGCAGAGGTCTAAAACTGCCAACGACGCTTCCGTTAAGATTGTCACCAGTCCGCCGGAACCGTGAAGCACCTTTGCAGCCCCTGATGCCCGCTACTGCAGATTTGCAGGCCTCTGCTGAGACCCATTTGGAGTCCACTATGCCACAAGATGCTTCTTCGACTATGGAACCTGCGGATGTCTCTACCTTGGATGGGTCCAGAGCTGCTGTGCAGGCACCGGCTTCTGAGGGTGTATTCCGACCTACCGATATTCATATTAAACCTACAACTTCATTTCCTGCTAAAACTACCAAGTTTCTCAGGCCCAGAGTTCACACTATGCCTAGAAAACCGATGTCCAAAGCACATGTTCATCCTCCCATGCCACAAAAACAAATGCTTAGAATGGCTGAAGACCTTATTACTCTAATTAGAGGAAGCCAGCCTTCCCCTGCCAAAAGACAAAGAACTGAATTTCCTTTTGATTCGACAGACCAGGAGTCTGATGACTCTGACCCTTCTGATTACCAGGACATACCCTTATCTCTGTCTATGAAGATTCAGATGCAGAAGAATCCATTCCATCTGCCTCCCCTCCAGAGGATTTCTCTTTTGTTGAAACCTTGCATACCTTAAGAGAGCATTTCCACAGGGAATGCTAAGACTATCCTCAGTCCAAAAAGAGACTCAGGGAATTTTTAGATTTACCTCAGCACAGGTCTCTAGCTATATCCCCTATCCTGGATATTGTAGACAATGTCATCTTGGAGTCCAGTCTTACTCCTGACACCTTACCACTTACCACCAGCTCCTAGAAAACCTGACAGGTACGACAGAGTACCTGATTCTCATAAATTTCTCTTTAAGAATCCTACTGCGGATCCAGAGACCATTTCCCAGGGACCTAAAGGCATTAAGGCTACTACAGCCAAAAACTCTACCCCTTCAGACAGGGATTCTAGAGCTTTAGACAGATGGGGTAAGAAGGTGTATACCTCTGCAACTCTTGCCATCAGGGCTTTGAATTGCCAGTTTCACATGCTGAAGTACCAGCAATGTATTATGGAACTAATTAAACAAAAAATGGTGTTGCTTCCAGATTGTGCAGAAAATAAAGATTTCCAAGAGTTAATGCATTCTGCAAACCAAGTTAGTAAACATACTTTGCACTGTGGGTTTGATGCCTTAGAAGCATCTTGCAGGGCTGCTGTCACTGAGTCTGTACTGAGAAGGCATGCTTGGCTAAAAGAACAAGTCTTGCCTGACCATGTCAAAGCAAAATTACTAGATGCTCCATTAAATCAGGAGCGTTTGTTTGGCACAAAAGCAGAAGAAGTTCTTAAAAAGATGGAAGAAAAAGGTAACTCTATGCAAACAGTCAAAGATTTCATACAGGTGCAGCCACCCATGTTCAGTAGGCATTGGCCTTCAAAAAACTGGCCCTTTCCAGTCCCTCTCAGGCCTTCTCAGTCAAAACCTAGGGGAAACAGACCACCAAGACTACAGTCTCAGGGTATGCAGAGATCTAAACAATGGAGTGTTTCCACCTCAAAACCAGGGGGTGGTAAACCACCCCCTTATGGAAAAAGTTCACAATGACTTTCCAGTTATCCTTCCCAGCCATGCCCAAGTACTTGTGCCCCTAGGAGGAAAACTCGCCCTTCATGCAAAAAACTGGATGCCCATTACTCAGGACCAATGAGTTATAAACATTGTATCCCACAGATACAGATTCTACTTCCACTCACTGCCATCACCAAGCAGGTTGCCAGCCCTTCTTCCAATCCAGTGGGCAGAGGCTCAAAAGCAAGTACTTTCCCTTCTCCATATCAGGGCTATTCAACCTGTTCTAGTAGAACAAATGGGACAAGGTTTCTACTCCAGAATGCTCTTGGTGCCCTGTCCTGGATCTTTCAATTGTCAACACCTTTCTGGTGGTCCCAAAATTCAAAATGCTTACACTGCAACAACTTCTTCCTATGCTAGCCAGGGATGCCTGGTAAGTCACCCTAGACTTACAAAAAGCTTATCTGCACATCCCCATAAGGGAGTCTTGCAGGAAATATCTACATTTCAGGGCAGGCTGTATGCAGTATCAGTTCTCTGCACTTCCCTTTGGCTTATCTACTGTGTCCAGAGTATTCACAAAATGACTGGCTGTAGCCATTGCATACTGCAGGCAGAGAAATATTCAAATCTATCCATACTTGGACGATTGCCTGATTCAGATGGACAGTCAGATATTGCTACTTCAGCACCTGGCATTTCTAAAAAGACTTCTAACTTCACTGGGCTACACCATCAACGAAAAGAAATCACAATTGGTGCCCAGCCAACAAATTGTATTCCTGGGAGCAAGCCTGAACACAACTTCCCAGATGGCATTCCTCACTCCAGAAAAGCAGGCCCATCTGACAAACTATTTCAAAATAATGGCCAACAAAACCCAGCTATCTGCAAGGAAAATACTGCAAGCCCTAGGGTTCATGGCCTCATACATTCTGCTAATTCCATATGCAAGACTGCATATGAGGAAACTTCAGTGGTACTTAAAAAGTCTCTGGTGTCAACATTCTCAGGACCTGGAAACAGTGATTCCTATTATACCTTGTCTAATGGCAGAGTTCCTTCGGTGGGAAGAAGCATGCAACCACAACAAGGGACTTCCTTTCACTCAACCCCTTGCCGCCCAAACCCTGACAACAGACGCATCAGACTATGCATGGGGGGGCTCACATGGCAGGCAAATGCATTCAAGGCAAATGGAACCCAGAATAAATTCCCCTGCATATCAGTCAAAAAGAGATGCTAGCTGTACAGAATGCTCTGACAGTCTTCAAATACATTATCCTTCCAGGACAGTTCCTGATAAAGACAGACAACACCACAGTTACGTGGTACATAAACAAGCAGGGCGGGACTCATTCTTACCCACACTGCAGGTTAGCCATGGCTCTGTGGAACACAGCCTTGAGCATCCAAGTGCACCTACAAGCTGAATTCCTGCTAGACAAGCAAAATTCACTGGCAGATGACTTAAGCATTAATCTACTGGACCCTGACGAGTGGAAACTGGAACCCGACTCATTCAAACTTCTAAGCCAGAGGTGGGGAACTCCAGAGGTGAACCTTTTTGCCTCCCCCCAAAACCACCAATTGAACAAATTTTGCACCAGGAACCCTCACAGCAGAGGCTGGAAGGTGAATGCTCTATCCTTTACATGGAAATCCTCTCAGTTTATGCCTTTCCTCCTCTGCCCGTCCTCTCAAAAGTACTACTCAAGATCAAGCAGGACAGACCAAGGGCAATCCTTATTTCATCAGACTGGCCACACCAGCACTGATACCCACTCCTGCACAGTCTGACAGCAGTGCCACCCTGGCACCTACATCAGACACCTTCCCTGCTGTCTCAGTAGGAGGGACAGATTTTACATCCACAGCTGCAAACCCTAAACCTTGCAGCCTGGCTTATCCCATGAATACACCACCAACATCCCTCAGCAAACAGGTTCTGGATGTCATCCTTGAGGCCAGAAGGTCTAGTACTAGGAAATCCTATGCTGAAAAGTGGAAAATATATTGTTCTTGGAGTCAGTCTCAAGGAAAGGACACAGCTGTGCCTAACTTAACCTCAAATCCTTGATTACCTAGCAGAGCTGCTCCACAGAGGCCTGTCCATCTCATCCATTAAGATTCATGCCTCTGCCATCTCAGCTCATTATAATACTGAGCCTCCTCTCTTTTTTCACCCTGTCATCAAGCAGTTCCTGAGAGGAGCTAACAATTTAAGGCCACCTAGAAGAGATCCCACCCCGGTCTGGGACCTTAACTTTGTACTGGAAAAGCTCACACTTCCCCCTTTTGAACCTGCTGCTTCAGCAGAGTTAAAATTCCTCTATTGGAAAACAGCCTTACTTCTAGCTGTTACTTCAGCAAGAAGAGTGTCTGAGTTACAGGCACTATAGGTGGTGGAGCCCTTCATTATTTTCCATGCTGACAGGGTTTCCCTCAGAACTAACCCTTTCTTTATGCCCAAGGTGGTATCAAGTGTGGCTTTAAACCAATCCATCCATTTCCAACCTTTTTCCCTAATCCTCAGAATAGATAAGAAAGGATCCTGCACTCCTTGGACATGCACAGACAGCTCAGGTTCTACCTTGACAGGACTAAGCCTTTCAGAAAATCTGACCAGCTACTAGTCAGCTTTGCTACAGGGGCAGAGGGCAAGGCCATTTCAAAGCAAACCATTTCCAAATGGAGAGCACACTGCATCTAGTTCTGCTACAAGCACCATGGAAAACCTACCCCTCTGGGGATCAGAACTCATTCCACTCGAGCTACTTTAACCTCTGCAGCATTTCTCGGGGGGGGGGGGCACCAGGGACATCCTGGAAGCTGCAACCTGGAGTTCTGTACATACCTTCATCACCAAGCATTACCACTTACCTATGTTTTCAAAATCCAGAGCCGGATTTGCTACTGCAGTCTTACAAGGCCTGCTAGCCAGCCTCAACACCTCTTGACTGCCTCCACCCTTCCTCAACTTTGGGAATCAATCCAAGTGTGATAACTGCAACAGTGAAACATGAAGATCATAGCATAGTTGTGTACACTTACTATAAATGTAGATGTTCAAGTGTATTCATTGTTGCAGTCCTGGTTTCTCTCCCTCCAGCCCCCTGGCTTTCTTTTATGGCAGGGGTATTTTCCTTTTTACTGGAGGTGTTCCACACCATGCAATAGCTTCCTATTTTGGGGGCTTCCGACATCTAGGGCAAGAAAAACTGATGTAATGGCGTCGGCTGCATGTTTTGTACCCCTGATGACCTGACATCATGGAAGAGGCAGCAGCATCTGACGCAGAAATCCCAAGACTCTAGTATTCAGGCTGACTGAGGGCTACCTGCAGGCAGATAACCCAAGTGTGATGACTGCAACAGTGAATACACTCGAACATCTACATTTATGGTAAGTGTACACAACTGTACTTTCTCTTGCACTCAGCAAAGCTGAAGCTAACTACTACAGAGGCTACGGTACCAACTTCAGCAGCACTGACTGTGAGGGCACCAAACGTTTCTGTGCTGGTGATTATAGAACTGACTGCACAGGTGCCAGCCCATCCCTTTCTTCAGTCCTGTCTGTATCCTCGGAACCAGATCTACCTTTCATACCCAGGACTAGGTACTCCACCAGTGGATCCCTGTGTATGGCATCTCCCAAGCCCTTTCATACAGAGGCCTGAATCCCCTTTAGCCTTTTCCATACATTCCTCCACGAGTCTGAAAGAAGTCAACATTTTGAGGTTGGTGGATCAGCTCCTTGTGGCTAGGGGTCTTTACAACTTCTTCCCAGGTTTCACTGCCTTCCTGAGGTGGAACCTTCTCTCCTAGGACTCCACCGGTTATTCCTCCTCTGACCTCCCCTAAGGCCTTAGAGATCACAACAACGATTCCCTCGATTCTGGCTGTCTCTGTACAGACAGCTGCTATGCTTTCAGTGTCAGTATCAGCCATGAGTTCCTTGGCTTTTTCAGATCCAGAGAACTCCTGGGGTTGTAGCTTCTTTGCCTGCTTTGAGGGGCATGGTTTGGCTCCAATTTTTCCAGAGCTGTCCTTGCAGTTTGGAACCTCACCTCGTGCAAGCTCTTCCCCAGCTTCAGCTTTTTTGGTGGTCTCGTTGGAGGGGGGTGTGTGGTTCCAGGGTTCTTTTTCCCTGTTCCTGGCTCCCATCCCTCTTTGGGGGGGGGAGGGGGTCCTGCTTTCCAGGTCATGGAGAGGGCCTTATTCTCTGCTGGTTCTCAGCTGGTTCTTTCCCTTTTGGAGTTTTTCCCTGGAACTCCCTTTCACCCAGAGCTTCCTCCAACATCAACGCCAGGACAGTGAGCATCAAATTTGCAGGATACCCCTGCACAGGGGCTTACCTCTTCTGAGTCCTCCACAGAGCTTCCCAGTGAAGAGGTGCCCCGGAAGAGGATGTGTAAGAGGAAACACCTGGATTCCCCAGAGGAATCTGTCATAGAGGACATGGACTTCGATGAAGGGGAGGGTTCCTCCTGGTCACCCCCAGCAGACATCTCCTTTGGAGACATTCTTGAGTTATTACAGCAAAGGGGTGGCTGGAAGCCCAAAGACCCTTCCTCAGAGGATTCAGTGTACCTGCAAGCTTTCGGTGCTCACCCATCTACCTCTTTGGTGTCCCCGCCCACTGACAGTCTCATTAAGTTGATCGTGCAGCAGGCATGGAAGGCCCTTGATTCTGTAGAGCTAATCCCCAGGAGACCGGACAGAATTCTCACCACACCAGAGGACCATCAGTTTTGGGCCAAGAGATTAGCAGTAGATGCCATGGTGGTTGTGGCAGCCACAAAGAAGGAACTTGCAGAAGAGAGTTCCACTGTTCATCCTCCTAACCGAGAGTCGAGGGAGATCGAAAGGTTTGGGAAGTGGGTGTATGCTTCTTTGATCTTTGCCTTACGGTCGTTGAACTTCAAGGCACACTTTCCTAGACTCCAGAGGGATCTGATTAAGGAGCTGTCAGATACCCTTGCAGGAGCTGTGTCTGAGAAGGTACAAGATAAGTGGCCTCCCAGCTTGCTATCCTGGAGTCTATTTCTATCTCATTCATGAGGCTCATTGCGCACACAGCCAAAAGGACGACTAGGGTGGTGGGTTCTGGGGTTGCCATAACGAGACATGCCTGGATGCAGTTGTGTGAATTTGAGGAGGCATTTAAATCTTCATTCGTCAACGCCCCATTTGACAGATTGTCCCTGTCTGGCTCTAAAGTCAGAGAGACCTTGGCCACAAGTGAAAAAGATGGAAAGACCCTATCTGCAGTGGGCGTACTTTTTTTTTGCTCCCCTGTGGTCCTGCTGCAGAAATCAGAGGAGTGGAAAAATGCGGTTCAAGAAATCCCAAGGGCCTTTTCAGGACACACATGACAGTGGCTTCTCTCAAGGCAGGTGGGGAGGGGGGGGCGCCAATGGAAGACACCAACCTTGCGGCAGAAGTGGCCTGCAAAATCAGGATACCAGATATTCTTTCTCAGGGAAACCCTACCAGTGCTCCCGAAGGGAGGCCCAGTTGCTTGTCACTGGAGGCAACAAATAACCTCAGATATTTGGGTGCTAACAATCATTACCAGGGGGTACTACATTCCCTTCATTCTCACCCCAAGGACAGGCAGAAGAATCCTCGATGTTCCACCCGGTCAGAGGGATCAGGCAGCTCTAGAAATTCAAAAGCTGCTAGAAAAAAAGAGTCATCCAAGAAGTCCCACCATATCAGATAAGATCCGGATACTACTCGAGGTTCTTTTTGGTGTCAAAAAAGACAGAGGACTAGAGACCAGTTTTGGATGGCAGCCTACTGAACATGTTTGTTCAGCAGGCAGAATTCCAGATGGTCATGGTTCAGTCTATTCTACTCTTCTTAGGGAAAGATGATTGGATGTGCTCTGTAGACCTCCAGGATGCATTTTACCACATAAAAAATGGACAAGCAGTCCAGAAGGTTCCTCCGCTTCAGGCTAGGAACCAGTCATTGTCAGTTCAGAGCTCTGAAATTCGGTCTCACCACAGCCCCTAGGGTGTTCACCAAGTGTATGGTAGCAGTAGCAGCTCACTTCAGATTGCATAGATTCTAAGTGCTTCCATATATAGATGATTGGCTCATCACCACTCCCACTAGGCATCTACTAGAGCAGACAAGATATTTTATTCTACACACTTGTGCTCATCTAGGTATTACGGTGAATCTCATGAAATCTCAACTAAGTCCACCTCAAGAATTGGAGTTTATAGGGGCTCGCCTGAATACTACCGCTTGCATAGATTCCCTTCTTCCTCAAAGCCTGCTCAGTTAGTTCTACAAGCTCTAGGATCCACGGCAGCGGCAGTCCCGCTGATCCTGCTAGCAAGATTTCACATGAGACTTCTGCAGTGGCTTGTAGCCTCCCAATGGTCCATTCTCCGTCATTCCCTGATGCATCTCATTTGGGTCACCAATTGTTATCCTGGTGGATGGAATCAGAGGAAATTCTCTTAGGCTGACCCTTTATTCCTCCTCAGCCCAAGGCCATGGTGACCATGGATGCCTCCCTGATGGGGTGGGGGTAGGGCATTATCTGGGCAGAACAGTCCAAGGCACTTGGTCCCTGATAGAGGCCAATTTGCATATCAGTGTTCTGGAGTTGAGGGAGGTGCTTTCAGCATTGCAAGCCTTCTAAACTGCTCTCCCTCTGGGAACGATCGAGATTCAATCAGACAATATGTCAGTAGTCTGATACATCAGTAAACAGGGCGGAATAAAGTCTTACTCCCCTGTGTCGAGAAATCTCAGAATATGGCAATAGGTGATATCTTCCAACCGTTTTCTGACAGCAATGCATATCCCGGGGAGCTCGAACGTGATAGCAGACAAGCTGAGCAGATGCATCCTCCTACCTCACAAGTGGTCTCTCAATCCCAGAGTGGAGAAGGAGATTTTCTGTTGCTGGAGCCAGCTTTGCTGTGACCTGTTTGCATCACCCCTGAACAACAAGTGCTGCAGTTACTTTGCCCTAATCCCTCCCACAGTGAGAGTCCTCGAGAGATGCTGTCCTTCACAACTGGTCCTCAGGACTGCTGTATGCCTTTCCTCCCACTCCACTAATACCTCTTTTCTTGAAGAAAGCCATCAGGTTGAAGAGCAGGGTGCTTTTCATTGCGCCATTCTGGCCTCAACAGGTATGGTTCCCCTTTCTTTGGCCTCACCTAATTCACCGCCCATGGACTCTGGCCTAGGATCCAGATTTTCTGTCCCTTTCACAGGGACAAGTTCACCCCAATCTCCAAAACCTCAAGCTTACAATTTGGTTCCTCCAATTCCGTTGATTGTCAGGAGAGATAACCTGTCCTCCTCAGTCCAAAAAATGTTGGTAGCTCCCCATAAGCCTTCCACCAGGAGACTTTACCACAGTAAGTGGAAAAAGTTCTTGTTTTGGGACGCGATAATGGTATTGACCCCTTCTCTGCACCAGTTGAAAAGGTGTTAGAATTTTTAGCTATGATTTTTGAGCAGGGAACATCTTCTTCTACTATTAAAGTCCAACTAGCTGCTATTTCCAACTTCCATGACTGTTTTGAAGAGCACACATTAATTTCTCATACGTTCTGCAAAGTTTTTATGAAAAGAGCCTTGAGGTTAAAACCACCTTGCAAGGATACTCTCGTTCCTTTGGATCTTAATATGGTTGTACAATCATTGATCCATTCCCCTTTCGAGCCAGCAGCTACTTATGACGAAGTTCCTTTCATGGAAAAACATTTTTCTGGTAGCCATTACATCCGCTAGAAGAATTTCAGAAATTCAAGCATTATCTTTAAATCCTCCAAATTTGATTGTTCATAAAGACAGGCTTTCACTAAGAACCAGTCCATCTTTTTTTTCCTAAGGTGGTATCTGAAACTAACATTAATCGATCTATCAAGTTACATTTTTTTGTTTTCTTTCCTAATTTCTCTAATAAGGGAGAGAATTGTTTGCACTTGTTAGACATTCACAGTCAGTTGTGTTTTTATCTAAGCAGAACAAAGGACTTTAGAAAGTCAGACAAGTTATTTGTTTCCTTTTCGGATCCCTCCATGGGTAAACCAGTTTCAAAGGTTACATTATTTAAGTGGTTAAGGGAATGCATAACTTTAGTCTACAATAAGGGAAACATTAATTTACCTGCACCAGTGAAGGCACATTCTGCTGGGGCAATAGCCACTTCTGCTGTATTTCACTCAAAGGCTTCTATGGATGAAGTATGTGCAGCAACAACCTGTGTTACTCCATATAACTTTATCACTCATTACAAATTGGACCTGGTCGCTAGAAGGAGAGTGTCTTTTGGTTCTATGGTGCTCAGGAATATCCTTCCGTAAGGCCTCCCAAGATATATGGTAGCTGGGGACTCTGTCCCATAGGTCAAGGATAAATGATGATTGACAACATCAGATAAAGAAGTTATGTACTCATCTTAATGTTTCGTCTGTGTTGGCAGTCATTTATCCTTGACACCCCAACCACCTTCCCCCTCTTTCAGGTTTCTTGGAGGAACGAACTGTAGTCCTGGTTATCTGTTATTTCATTTATGACTTGGACAAAGCCACTACAATTGCTACAGGGCTCTCTTTATTGTCTTCCTGTATAGCTGCAGATGCAATCTGAGGTAATCTAGAGAGGCGCATTCTGGGTAGGGACTTGGCTTGAAAGTTTTTGGTTCTCGCGATCTATTACAAGAGCTGAGACAGTTCTGAGGGCTGGGACTGAGTCCCATAGGTCAAGGATAAATGAAGATCGACAACACAGATGGAACATTATGGTGAGTACATAACTTCTTTTTATTAAACGTAGTTTATATCAGGCATGTTGAAAACCCATGGGAATCTGTAATGCAAACATAATGCTTTGCCTCTGGAGGCTTTCCTAATCAGCATATTTTTAGTGAATTCAGATATGAAGATGGAGCATATTTAGCTCACTGATAGTTGAAGCAGGTGGTAAGGTATGTGTGCCTCAGACAAGACTATTTTTGCTGTCTGTATCCATGCTAGCAACTGTATAATAACCAAATTAAATCTAGACCCCACTGAAAGTAATTTGGATTAGCTCAGTCTTATGCATTATCATTAGGCAAATACATTTTAAAAGTACTGGTCTGTTAATATGTTAATGAAATAATTCATTTGCTGGCTGAAGCCTTTTAACGTGCCAGTCTTTACTAAGAAATGTTCTGTTTGTATAAATTAAATTACCAGAATTTCCATGTTAACCTTTAGAACTGCAAAGTAAAGGATATGAGAAAACAGCGCACGATAGTTTTATTATTACCCTCCATTCCTAGCAGACTGCTTTCACATTTCACCTTGTTACTTCAGATTAGGAATTATACAGCCATAGCAAAAACATTTCATCTGATGGCTCTGCTAGTTGTTCCATAAGCACATGGCAGGCTTCTGTTGTAAGAATGAGACTTTATCTCTGGTTAACTAATCCCTACAGAGGGGAGAATCATTCATTCCCTTTGCACTCCGTCATTTTATTTGTCCCTGTGTATCAGATGGAACATGCAGCACTACTCTATGTAGTACATTTTGGAAACATTGGGAATAGCAATACTGCACTGCCTTCTCCCTCCTCTAGATGTCTCTACAGTAAAATGTCTTCTATCACCCTCCCAGAGAAAGAAGTGCTACAGTGGCATGCTCCGTCGTTCATACTTCATTCAGGCTTCTATAATTCAATATCAGTGTTTGAACTACTGTTGCTGGTACCATAAACAGAAATGGAATTATTCTGAAGTATTAGTCTTCTTTTGGCTTTTCCCGGTTAGGGGTCGCCACAGCGGAACTCCGGTCCGCTAATGATTGGCAGTGGATAATGTTGTTTAATTAAAGCAGTTTGACTGGGTCAGTCTGTCAGACTGGATAGGTTTGATCACTGACTGGTCTAACACACCAGAATGAATCATAACTTGTAGTTAAACTAACCTGATACAAAGAAAAGTATAAAAAAATGTTTCTGATTTGTGCTTTATTTCACTAGAGCAGTATTTCTTGCTAGGGTCAAGACCCCTGCAGTATTATCTCTACATTTTGTCTCTTTATATAATCAGCTTCATTGTCACTATAACTTGTACCTCCCCCTACCATTTTGTATAATCATTACTGAGGTTGTACTGACTTGGAAGAAAAAATAATAGCTGATCCAGAGATCCTGGAGGGAAAGAACTGTTTACCACATTTCACAGTGAAACGGCCCTTCAAAATATAGCACATTTGCAGTTCCACAAGGATACCTTTCAATTTATTAAGATCAGTCTCAAACTATTCCACCGTATTTGATTTAGATAACTGTTCTGGTATCACTGCACTGAATAATGTTCAGTGTACAAGCTGATAAATCATTTTTTCTTACAAAAATGTCTACGAAAGCAGAAGTCACAGTGTAAAAGAAACAGTAGGGGTAAGATTCTGCAGTGCCGTCATCTGGTAGTGGAAAAAGTTGGAATACAGCAGTCACAGAGAATTTGCACTGGTCTGCATTCTATATATGAGTCTTAGTGAATTCATTTTGAAACCACATTGGATACTAGATAACTTGTAGTTAATTATGTTACTTGAAAACACTTTTTTTTTTAAATGTTTGTTACATTTAAAAGACTACTTGTTCAAACTTGTGTTTGTGTATGTGTGTATGCACACACACACACACACACACACACACACACACACACACACACACACACACACACACACACACACACACACATGGGTTCACTTCACTATCTCAAAATACTGAATTCCCAAATTCCAGTATCTCGAGACTAAAATAGCGAAAAACCAGTACAGCAAAAGTCCACATAACCAAATCCGGAACTGTCGAATCAGCGATTGTGGTGGTGCTCTGTGTTAATGAATAGCTGGAGATTCAGGTAAGTGTTTATATTTTAAGGGTTTTGGATAGGGATTTTAGTGTATGTTAGTGTGTTGGGAAGTTATAGGTGTACATACATACATTATTTAGATGTCACTATAAGTAAAGATATAGCAGGGTTTACCTCTACAGTGTACAGAAAGCCAACTTTTTCAAACAGTTATTTGCATTTCTCCAGTTCACACCCAGGGTTCCAAAAGAGGGGTATTGTTAAGGGACAGTTTGTCAGAGCCTCACGAATAACATCTCAGGACCACCAATTCAATATTGAATGTGACAAGCTGATTAAAATGTTTACGGACAGGGGGTATCCTGTAGACATGATCAATTCGGTCAAGGAAGAAGTTTTGAAAGGTAGACCCACAAGATTTAAGCCCATTTTGGGGCAAGAGCATTTACTCACCGAGCAGGGTAATGATAAATTCAACGGCGATGGTCACCAGTTATTGTTTATTACAGAATATAGTGGCAACGTCGGGATGATTAGTAGGATTATTGACAGGGAATTTAAATCCTTTCAGGAATTAACAGACCTTAATGGATTCAAGAATATAAACCTTAAAACTGTATATAGAAAAGGTTTCAATATCAAGAGAATTTTAGAAAAGGGTTCTACACAACACCAACTTGAATATCCCCGTAAGGGGACTTTCAAGTGTGGACGGTGTTCTCAGTGCAAACATATTCTCAACAAAGAGTTTGTATATTTGGAAAGTAGAAACAGGAAGATCAGTTCAAAAAGATTCTATAATTGTCTTTCCTATGGGGTTGTCTATTTGGCAGTGTGCCAGTCATGTCAGGCATTTTATGTTGGGAAGACCAAAAGACAACTCCGTAGAAGGGTGTATGAGCACCTTTATGACATACAAAAATGTGACAGAAATAATGCACTTTATAAGCATCTTATTGCATGCTCTGAAGCGACCTTTACTTTTTTCGTTTTGGATTTCGTTTCCCAGGATGCCAGGGGCGGACCATGGGAGATATTATTATCCCATAGGGAAACATACTGGCAAATTCTTTTGGAATCCAATAGATTCCCTGGGCTTAATGAAGCGATATCTATTGTTCCATATTTAAAGTTAAAATCTGACAGGATTTTATTTTTAACATGAAATATATTAGGAAGGTTTTAATATATCATTTTTTACAAATATAGTGGTCATAAAATATTTTCTAAGATCATGATAACATTTTATGTTATGTAAAATGATTTTAACATGTGCTTTTAACCTTGAGTTTTAGATGTCATTAAGTATATGTACACACTGAATTTTCAGATTGGGTGCTTGTGTCTTTAAATTCGACTTATCAATTAATTCATTAGGGTTAAGTGTGTTACTTTTGAGTACTTATACCTGTGTGATTTATTCTGAGTTTGTCTGACAAAGTCATACTATTGATGAAAACGTGTGTATCATTTTGTTGGCGTTAGCGTTGAAATAAATCCATCTGTTTACTTGAGCTTTTGAGCCTTATTGTGAGCTGTTCGATCACCGCACTACTATTCCAGTGGAGTCTGCTTCTGACCATTTCTTTTGGTTTGTTGGTCTTTTTGTCTTTCTTGTGCTTCGAGATTTGAAGTTATAGGTGTAGGTTAGGGTATGTAGGTAAGAGTGTAAGTGTGTAAGTGTTGAGAATGGTGGTGTTTGTACATATGTGATGTGTTTGTGCGAGGGGAATGGAGATTGTGTAGTAGTGGGTGTCGTGTTTTTTTGTCTTTTTAGTGCGACCTCAGAGTTAGTATATATAAGTAGTGGGGGTGTGGGGGGGGTGTTTGCCCCACTGCTTATAGGTAGGGTAGGTTTGTGTATTTGTGTGGTTGTGTTTGTGTGTGTTTTGTTTGTTTGTTGTAGTGTGAGGAGGAAGGTGTATGTGTGTGTGTGTTTAAAAGTCGCGATTTTGAATTTCGCGCTTTTGGGGTTTTGATATTTTGGCTTTATAGTCTCGAGAGACTGCAATGCGATATTTCAGTATTTCGAGATTATAAAATGAATCCATATATAGACACACACGCACAGACACACACACATGCACATGTACATGTGTATGTATGAGTGATAAATGGAACATTAGAGATATTGCTCTGCTTACCAGCCATGTTCAGTGGTGTGAGTAATTTGAACATTTTTATACTGCCTATAAAAATGGAAGACATAGTGTAGATTGTTAGATTTAGCTTTGTTTTTTTCTAGAAATGAGCATTCCAGCAGTTATGAAACGTGCATTTGTTTTCGTTTGTTCAGACTCTGTATGTCCTGTCCATTTCTGGATGTGTCCTCTCAGTTACTCTGGTTTCCTAACTTTCAGAAATGTGCTGTAGGTGAATTGGTAATCTCTAAATTGCCTCCAGGTGAGCATGGCTCCTGTGCGTAGAAGAGTGTATTGCAACACAATTCTGCCAAGGATTTCTGAATACAATTCAGTAAATACTTCCAAACACACACCAAACTTATAATTAAATTCAAATATTCTTCGTTTCATAGACATAATTAATGCCTTGGCTTTATGAATTTTAGGTTAACTTAGAAGGTAGACAGCTGAAGCGCTAGTTATGTTTAAGACATAAAAAAGTCTGGTTTTCACTGAACTTTTGTTGTGAAAGAATGTGTGGACGTGCATCTTGTAATGGCCTGACACTTCTTCAGGAGAAGTTTCTCTGCCTTGTGCCTATTGCGTACTTGGAGAGATCCTAGATCCTCCTTGACCCTGAATTGGATTGAGCAGTTAGTCTGCGTATGAAAAAAAAGAATTATATAAAGATGAACATCCATACAAAAATGACAAAAAAAGTGTTGCTTATACATTAGTTAGAGCTGATTTCACAGTGTGACTCATACGCTTTAACAGAGTCACATCTGACCACAAGATTGGACTACAAGTCCGTCTTTCATTACTGTTTCACAGGTCACTTGTAAAAAGAGTCACTATGTGGCTAATTTGAGCAGTTTATGGGGAGTAAAGACATGATTGGTGTAATCTCAGAAGAGTGAACACTTATTGTTCTCAGAATACTACAAATAAATGTAGATACTGCCAGCTATTTGTGGGCAGACTTTGTAGTACAAAACCACTGAAGCTTACAAATGAAAGACTTAGGCATTAATCAGCGAGTTAGTAAAAAAATGATTTGGTTAGGAAAATGCCAGCCTTTTTTCTGTGCTTTTTGACAGTGTATCTAAATCTTGAAGGGTACTCTTATCCTGCGTAATTGTATATAACACTTTTTGCGTCCTTCCGTGAGACTTGCCCAGTGGACTCCATTCACTACCAATACCCCATCAGCTCATTCCTTTTTCTAGGGGCATCCCAGAAATGGGCAAGAGCCCTTCAGCCTGTTTATTCCTGTTAGTTGTCCTGATAAACCTATTCATTTTGTGTGATCTGAAAGGTGATCTAGGGAGGGAGAGGGAGGCAGTATACTGGTCCCTTGGAGGGTCCTACCACATCCTCTTCTAACCCCTACCCATAGTTGGCCACCGTACTGACACTGGCTGTGAAATGATGTGCATGTTCCACCCATATTATCTCCATCTCAATGACGTGCTGCCTAACAGTGCAGGTCTGCTCTGTTGTGTTCAATGATCAATCGCCTACTCTCCAGTAAGTGTTGCTAATGTGGCAGGTCGAACAGGCTCCCTCCCCACAGAATTAGCTGAGACAGTGTCAGCCACTAAAGCCCATCCTCCCCCACCCAGCACCTCCATTGACAGTGGCACTAAATTTACCCTGGTTGCCTAGGCTGTAGTCAGGGCTATGTCCCTCTATGGCACAGGGCCGGGCTGCATATAATTCTTGAAGTTTTAACTTTATAGGTCTTCAGCTTTAAAAAAAAATAAACTGCTGCTTATTGAGATGATTTTGCTGGCAAGTACATTGAATAGTAAATTGAGGAATAGACTGTTTTTGGTGTCTAATTAGAAGCCTGGATTTTCCTTGTTTTAAAATGCAGATTTTGCAATCTCTTCTATTTCTGCCCCATGGCTTCAGTAGATAAAGGGGCACAGCACTAATGATGTAGGTCAGAATGTATCCTTCCAGTAATTCCTGTAAATTATTCATCTGAATAAAACCTTTAGGTGAGATTCCTGTTTTTGGAGCCTGTAGAAATTTGTACTGGGGAATCTTGCTGTGCATTTTAGTGAATCCTAGACCGTTTCCAATTTTCTTGGAAATGAAATGAGTCGTACTTTGCTTACAAAATTATAGAATTTAGTTCTAATGTTTGAAGAATTTGAGAAAGTACCAAACTGATTTAGACTACCTTAAATTGTCTGCCTGAAAGAAGAATGTAATTTTGTAAGCATGCTACAATTAATTAATAACAATGAGTCATAAAGATAGTCTCACAATACTTGTGCAGTTTTAGACCAGTTTTGTGTATTTTAAGACTACATGACATTTTATAGTCTTTATGGCAACTAAAAGTAAATATATAATTACACGTTCTCTTGGCTGTCACCCACAATGTGCTTTTAACTTGTCTCCAAAAATGTTACAGGTGCAGAACCATCTGGATGATGTAAACACTGCAGTTACTGGAAAGAACTTGCCTCCTTCCAGTTTTATAACCTTTTAATTAGTAGATAAATGGAGTTATTTTACTCATTTAGGATTATGAGTTGCTGGCTGTCATGCAGCATATTCAGTAGGAAACACTGCTTCAGAGGCTTTTATTTAATTTAATATACTTTAAAAAACAACATTCCCCCTGTGACATAACGAAGCAGTATACCGTGGCAGGGAGAGGGCAATTCATATTTTACTAATATGGAAGGGCTGCTTGATCACGAAACAGCAGCCCGAGTGACCAAACTACGTTCCACCTCTCCCCTACAGTGGGTATGAATTGCTCCTAATCTTTCCATGGTGTATTGCTGTTACATAATGTCACTACGTGTAAAGTGTTTTGTTCCAGTTTGATGGCTGATATATTTTTCAGTACCATAAGTAGTGCATAAACTGAAGACTTAAATTTTCATGCCCTGGGCAAATGTTTTCGATCTTCTCGTCGTGGAGGGGTAACATTCCTGAAATTTGTTTTTCTCACACTGGTGCCACTGAAAGTTACAGTGATCTTTAACCTCAGTGACATCACCTCAAGGAAAACGTGAACTGTGTCCATAGACTTTAATGGGCATGTGTTGTTCATGCACAGAGGTGTGTCCATTAAAGACTGTGGAAGATCCCTAAAGTGCCTTCACTGGAGTTATTTGGGCCATTGATTCAGTAAATGGTTTTTGAAGCTTTTTAATCACAGCACTGCCCAAATACCTAAGAATGTACTGGTGCAAGATGCATTGTGGAAATTAACTCACTGGTTGTCATAACGAGAGACAAAACACTTTTAAAAAAATAAACGCGTGTCCTACCTTTTACAAGTAACATCGTTAATAACGTTTACTCCTTGGCACTTAATTTGTGTGCATTGATACAAGTCAGAAGGCTGGATTACATATGTTAATATGCATACGTATTCCAGTGAACCTGGGTATGCATTCACAGTACGTGGTTTGACTTTGGTTTCTGCCTCTGTAACTGCCACATCAGAATGCTAGAGGAAGTAGCTGTTTTTCAGCATGAAGGCTAGGTGCATTTAAAATTGCAGTAAAAGTAAAGGATTAATATTTTAGAACAAAATTATTTTCTGTTTTGTGGAGGTAGTTCTATTTTTTGAAAATAATATACATGCTGGATTTGTTTCTGTCTACCTAGTGGTACGAAAGATGCCATTTGCAATTCAGTCTGTTTGGTGACCGTAATGATCCATATTTGCACGTGTCCACCATCTTGGCAGTTTCTAATAGATATTATCTCTTGATCTGGGGTGCAGTGATCTTCATCAAGATGTGACATTTTTCCATTGTAAAACTTTGACATTACTGTCTGTTTTATTTGGTGGGACATTTCTCAAATGTTGTGTTTTGTTGAGTTAGCATCATGATATAATAATTTCAGGTTTGTATACATTAGGATATTTTGGCAGGTTTTTTTTCGCCCTTCGCTACCCTTCTAAATTATCACTATCCCCATTAACCCCAGTCTCAGCCAGCAACATGAGACTGTCACTGATCTGTGATATCATACCCATTATATTCCTTATGCTAAATTATGTAGTAAGAAAAAGATTGAGGGATAATCTGTGAAAGGCTGCCTGTGCAGAAGTAAACCTCTAAATCTTTATCAGTTCCTACCTGTACACCTGTTAGTTTTAAAAGCTGTTATTGCAGATGCTACAAATGGAGACATTTGTTTAGTCCCAGATCTGTTAGCTATTATCTTTTTCCTTGAACATGGATAAGTGCTGATCTACCCTTGCCTAATTGTTGATGAAGCACATACTTTCTGAATTACTGTACTCACATTTTAAGATGTGTCCCTAACAATTTTGATGCTGGAGTGAAATAACCGTGTAGTGTAGTCGTAGGGGGTGTCTTAGTTCAGATGTCATCCAACAGTAACTTGGACTTTTCACAGTTTTGTTTTATGTGCTGTAAATTCTTTTTGTGTTGTTGTATTTATCACAAATCTGTGATACGTTTCATTCAGTGTAATCATGATGGCAGTGTAGCACAAAGGGTGGATTAATAAGGATCTAGTGCATTTACACCCCTCTAATTCATATATACAAAACGGACAACACATACATATATATATATATATATATATATATATATATATATATATATATAAAGTATACATATTGTATTAAAGATGTGTATCCAGTGCTAGGCGGTTTTCCATTTGGAACGCTGAGTAGTGATTCACAAGGTGCTATTCTTGTTGGTACTTCACATCTGATGTAATTTTGTGTATTTTACTTGCTGCATATCTACCAGTGAAAATATCCGCTGTAGACCTGGCTTCTCCTCTTCCACATACCTTAACTGGGGTGCCCTGAAGTTGTACAGATGCCTCATTGTCTGCTTCTGCGTCATTGTTCATAGTAGCAAAGGTTTTCCTCTTTGCTGAAGACAACAGTACTTATTTGAAGTAATCCTACCAAGAATGTAAGGTTGGTAGGGACCTTACAGATTCTAGTGTTCTAAATCCAGTTTCTCTTTGAAAGTGGACTTGAGCTCAGATCTGCTTCCTGTACTGCTTACAGAAACAGCAAAAAGATGATCTGAGAGCGCTCATCTACTAATGTATTGTTTGGTACTTTTCAACACCAGAAACTTGTTATGGACAGACAGACATACTTTAAAGAGATCTGAATTTGTTGGATATTAGACTGTCTGTGTCATACCTAGATATTCAGTAGATGTACTGTGGTCCTAGCCAAGTTCTTAGAAGGCATTATGTTGCATATCTGTATCAAAAAGAGAGGCCAGACACACAGACACGCCCACATGCACACGTAGCCTAGTTAGCTTCAAAGTAGCCTATCTCTTCCTTGATTTTTGTAACTGCTTTGTTTCATTTGCTAAGTCCTGCAAAAATCACTGAACAACCCAGTTATTAGCTGGTAAGCTAGCAATTTGTTGATCCAATATCACCTGCATTATTCACGCATTTTGAGCCACCCAGTGAATACACCATTTTTAATCTGTATCCCATTGTAACTGGATATTGGGAAGGCTACAAGAGAAATTTTAAACCCATGGATGTTGTAGTTACTTAGAGGGGTATATTCCGGGACTTGCAGCCATATACTTATCTCTGTTCCTGTTCTGGTTTTTCAGCCCAATCTCAGAGGCCTCTTTTGTGAGGGTAAAGGTAACAATTTATGCAATACACCAGTAGCATTCTCAGAAAAAAAGCCTGCCGTTGAGTGGAGAATATGAAACAAATACCAAAAGATCTTAAATGATTTTGCGATAAGCAGAGAGGAAAGAAAAGCTTTGGAAATGCCTTTTGTAGATGTCATTAATGTGTTTGTTTTCCCATTTTTTGATGAGTTACTATGTGTAGTGCAGCCCGTGTAATACTATTGTCTTGTCCATGAGTGTGTGTACCTGGTTCCATCACATTTGTATCTGTGAAGTGATCCTCCCAGAAGTTTTAAAAAAATCACTTATCTATTTTAACGTCTTATTGACAATATTTCTCTCTCCCTACTCTGTATCCATCCATCCGTCCATGACTCCTTTTTGCCAGTTTTATTCATGGGCTCAGAGTGTCACTTCAACAGTGGCAGTCATCTAGACTGAATGTTCACACCGCTGTGTGCTTTTGTATAAAATGCTTAATTGCTGTCTCCCTAGTGTTTTTTTACATGTAGCTACCTTTCCTGTGCATACCTCATCTGGGCTGTGTAATTAAAACAGAAACAAAAAAAAGCTGTGTCTTTTGTCTTTGTATCCCAGGCTGACACATCTAGATCTTGCGATCACCAATAATATTTTTTCTTTCTTTTTTTCTTTTTTTCATGTGGTATGAAACAATTCAGAAACCATTTTGTGAATCATTTTGATTTTTGTTTGTGTTGTTCTTGAATGCTTGGAGCCTGCTAGAGTGGCCAGGCTTAAAACAAAGTGTGTGATTGTAGAGTGATCAACTAAAAGTAACAACAGAGGCATAAGCAGTGGAAATATTTCTTTCATGGCAGGTATTAGGGCAGGTTGCTTTTTTTGTTCACACACCCTTGTTGCAAGACTGAAATTAGACGCTCCTACTTTAAAAATGTTTTTTTTTTTTTTTTTTTTTTTACAGTTTAAACATATATTAAGGCATATAATGGAGCATATGTGGTTTTGCAGTTCCCCATTGGTCACTCCTAATATTTTTTGGATATTTTTTTAATAAAAAGCTTTGTAAATTTTTAATTAAGACATGGTCCTAAAGGTAAGCTACAGAATTCCCAGCTGACATCATGACAGATATTTGCTTTAGTAGAATCACCCAGACAGATCTATACATTGAAGTCTATGGACACATCTCCATGCTTAAACCTACTGTGATGTTAGGGGTCTCAAAGATCAACTGACATCAGGTTAGGAACAATTTAAATATTATAAATGATATTTATGAAGACACAGGGCAAGAACAGAATGAATGAAAAGGAGGTAAATGCACCATGATACTGCCGGCACCATATGTCAAACGTTTGTGATAAAGCCATGACTATTGCCCTAGCTACTTGAGTTTGACTAGCAGTTCAGGTGCTTGATGAAGCTTGTACAGTGGATGGGCAAGTCCATTCTGGGGGTAGGAAGGGACAAGGCAAACAACGCACTCTGCCACTATCCTTCAGATGAGGGGTACCATTGCAGAGGGCAGCCTGAAGGTGGCTGGTGACCTTCGTAGTGCGTGTTCTTAAGGCCGCTGCTGAAATCATGGCTGGTAAATGGTCAGCTTGCAGTTTGGATTTTTCAGCCCTTTTGTAGCGTCTGTGCCTCACTGCACTTTGGGATTCTGGGAGTAATTTTTGGACTTGGATCCCATTGCATCTGTAGTATTTTTGTTAAAGCAAAAAATTGCAGATATGTCAGTGTTGCCAGTTAAGTGTGAGACACTAGGCAGTGGTAGGACTCATTATAAAAAGGGCACCTCTTCTGCTCACATGTACTGCTGAAAATGGATAGATACTTAAGAGTACAAAGTTATAATTTCTCTGTATGCGTCCCATTATTGTTCTACATTTTCTTGGTGACTAATGATTCATTATCACTAGTGATATTTCTTCGTGTTTTGTGCATTTGCTTTTAGTTGTTAAATACATGCTTTTATTGTAAAAGCGTTAGTACATTTTTATTTGATGTACTTCCCATAAACTCTTGTAGTATGTTTTCTGTCTCATCTCTCTTCATCAAATTGTTTTCCCTGAGTTCTACCCCTTTGTGTGCTGATTTTAGTTATATTTCATATATTCTAAGTTCAACAGTAAATAAATAGTCTTTCAGCTTATCCCGGTTAGGGGTCGCCACAGCAGAACTCTGGTCCGCTAATGATTGGCATTGGATTTTTATGGTGCCGAGTTGCTAGCCTGACGCCCAACCTTTAAAGAAGGCACGCCCATTCATGCACGCACCTACCTGCATATCTTAAAGCTTCACTCGACCACGGGGAGGACATGCAGACTCCACACAGTAGGCACTCCAGCCGAGAATCGACCAGGAGAGCCTCTTGTTGTGAGGCGACAATGCTAACTGCTGCACCACCACTGCATATTCTAAGTTCAACAGTACAACGGGCAACCATTTGTTACTTGTGATTCGTGCTTTTCTTTGATGACACTACCGGTGATCAATGCTGCACAGATGGAGTGAAATGTTGGGGCTTTTTATTGGCTTCATTTATTTATTTATATAATTCTCTTTGTTTACCAAAAAGTTCTGACTGGGGTTTACATTCCTAAGCATCCTTAATTACCACGTTCCCTTAAGACATTCCCGAACTAGAGTCCAACAGTCCCCATGGCTACAAAAAAACACGAAGTCTGAAATGAAAAACAGGGATAAAGCATGGGACAACTGTCACAAAACCAAAACCCCCTCTACTAGGCAGAAATTCCTAGAACTGCGCAATAGAACCAAAAAGCTTATAAAACAGGACAAAATCCAATAGTACCAGTCTGAGTCTGCCCTTACCTCCTCCCAACATAACCCAAAACAATTCTGGTCCTCAATAAACTCCATCCTTCACCAGGTAAAGTAAGTACACCCACTCCTAACTTAACTTACTCCTCCGAAAATATTGCTACCTCTTTCAACAATCACTTCACACAAACCGTACTATCACTAGCTAGACAACACAACCCCCCCCCATAAACCCACGCCATCAGCTAGAACTAACAATTTCCCAACTAGCTTCTCTTTCTCTCCTGTTCCTACCTCCAAAATAAAACAACTACTAACTAAACTTAAAACCACCAGATTAGCAGCAGACAACCTCCCAAGTGAATACATTCAACTTGCAGCTGATGCTCTAGCCTACCCCGTATCACTCTTGATTAACAGATCTCTGTCAGAAAGTAATGTTCCTACACTATGGAAAGTCTCACACATAATTCCCCTACACAAAGGAGGCCCCTCCACAGATCTAACCAATTACCGCCCCATAGCTATTCTCTCACCACTCTCCAAAATACTAGAGAGATGCATTCATTCTCAAGTCTCAGATCACCTCCTTGCTAACAACCTCCTCTCCAACACACAACACGGTTTCCATCCTAACCATAGCATCACCACCGCCTTACTCTCTTTCTCTAACACTGTCCTACAAAATAAAAATGCAGGTTCTCTCTCCTCAGCTACCTTCCTAGACCTCTCTAAAATTTTCGACATGGTCCCACACAAACAGCTCATCTCTCTTCTCAATAACCTCTCCTTCTCTCAACCAGTCATTAACTGGTTTCAGAGTTACCTATCTGACTGCCAACAAGCAGTTGTTTGGCAGGACAACCTATACCCCCAACTACCAGTCTCCATAGGGTTTCCCCAAGGGTCCATCCTGGGACCCCTACTCTTCTCTATTTTCACCAATAATCTAGCCTCAGCCACAACACATGGCACACTTATACAATATGCAGATGACTTAACCATCATCTGCACAGCCCACTCCCTCCCAGAACTGCAAAAAGTCACACAGGAAGCATTTTTTATATTGAAACTTGGTTATCCGATGCCCAACAAATACTCAACCCAAACAAAACAAAATTACTAATCTTCCAACCCACCAAACTTACCCTAGACAGTTCTCACTTTAACATCACAGCAAAAGACAACACCACCATCCATCCTACAGAACACACCAAATTACTAGGAGTAGAAGAAATAGACAATAAACTGAACTTTGACATTCACATTTCCATGACCATTAAAAAAGTGCACAAAAAACTAGGAGCATTGTATAGAAATCAGCAACTACTTACCAAAGCAGCTAAAATTTCAGTAGCAATTTCTCATCTTATCTCTACCCTACTCTATGCCTCTCCAATATTTATTAACCTTAGACAATGCGATCTAAATAAGCTTGAAACCTGCTACAACAAAATCGCCGAATTCGCCGCAGGGGCTTCCTACCGTACTCACCACTGTCTCACACAAGCAGAACTGGGCTGGTAGAGCTCCCCCACCTCCTTCAATGGTACCAACTCACACTCGCCCACAAATTAATAAACCAACCACTAAAAGTCCCATCCCTCCAAAATCTACTCCAACCCTACATAACCACAAGACCACTAAGATCTAGCCACAAAAACCTCCTACAGGTCACAAGAGCCATTAACTCTGCTGGAGAAGCATTATTCTCCTGCACTATAGCCAAACTCTGGAACTCCCTTCCATCCTCAATTACCTCTGTAACTTCTTGCACCCACTTTAAATTCTTACTAAAATCAAACTTCAAAACTTGCCAGATATGCCCTTGCAACCCCCCCTCTAATACCATTCACTCCCCCCACCCACTGCCTCTCTCAGTCCCCTATCAACAACCTACTCTTAGCAAGCTTGGCCACTCATGTTCCCAGCTACCTACCACATAATACTAACTTCTTGTAGCAACAACTGATAATGGCTGTTATGTACCTCAAAAACAGTTTGTATCCATCGTTCTATGAATTAAAGGAAATACATTTTTTCATGTGTTAGCTAGTTTTACGCAGATAGTGGATGCATTATGTAATGTGTTTATAGGCTGGAGGTACAATAGACAAGGGCAGCAATGGCAGAAAAGGTTGTAACAGGAGGTACAACTTAAGAGGAAGAAGTAGTTGTACGAAACATTCGGTAATTTGAGAGAGCTTGTTTAGATCTGCATTAAAGAAAAAAGTGGTAGTGGAAATTATTTGGGGATTGAAAGTTTTGTAGGAGGGAAAGTACATAGACGTTGGAGTGACAGTCTGTATAAGAATAGTGTAAATGACACTTGGGAGAATATACAGTGAGATTTCTTAGTGACAGAGATATAAAGTTACAGGTGTAAGATTACGGTACCGAAAGGTTTAGTAAAGGGAGTGTAACTTTTAAGGTGGAGTTTAGGTTGAGTACAGAAGATATAAAGCCACAGTTATTAGGGCACCGAAAGGTTTAGTAAAGGGAGTGTAACTTTTAAGGTGGAGTTTAGGTTGAGTACAGAAGATATAAAGCCACAGGTATAAGATTAGGGCACCGAAAGGTTTAGTAAAGGGAGTGTAACTTTTAAGGTGGAGTTTAGGTTGAGTACAGAAGATATAAAGCCACAGGTATAAGATTAGGGCACCAAAAGGTTTAGTAAAGGGAGTGTAACTTTTAAGGTGGAGTTTAGGTTGAGTACAGAAGAAGTAAAGTCACTGGTGTAAGATTAGGGTACTGAAAGGTTTAATAAAGGGAGTGTAACTTTCAAGGTGGAGTAGCCTGGGGAGTGCAGGTGCACAACCCGTTATTAGCAGGTGTTTCTATACTGATGTTTTGAAAACATGCAGTGAGCCCACCTGTCTTATTTCAGGGGTGATTTGGTTCCAGATTTTTGCTCCCTGGTTAGAGTGTAGCAGGTCTCCTGTGCTGTTGTTTGATTTTGTGGTAGTTCAGTGTTAGTTCATCAGACTGGAAAAAAAATATGAAAAACATTCCTCCAAAGCAGAGATCCCCTACCCCTGTATTTATTATTCTAGTGAAAGATCACTTCATCAAGACGTGATGAAGCTGGGATTCCCTGAGTTTAGCCATGACCATTCATATTAAGACCCCTTGCTGGTCAAGCTTTGAGTGTGCAATTTATGCTTTGAAACACCAAACTACCACACGTTTGCCACACTGGTGATAAACAGGGGGAAAAAGTATCAGAGACTCTAAAGCAAGTGCCAATATGCAGGAAACAGCCACTTTAATTAATTAGTCAAAACTTAAAATAAAAATCCTTTTAAGCGCTTTCATCTTGCAACACCTTTCATAAAGTCTTCCTCAGAACCAAGTAATTTCTTCTTTCATTGCTTCTCCTTGCTCATGCAGCCTATCAGTGTCTCATTTTCCCTCTGGTTATCATTCACCACAAGTTCCACAAGGCTGTAGAAGGATGCTCATGCAACTAAATTAGTTGCTACTGCAGCGTTTCAGTCATTTTCAGAGTGGAACTGTCAGCTTGTCAGCTTCTGTAGCTGGAATGCATTCATTTTGGTTCAGCACACGTTTCATAAATGTTTCTTTGCAGTTACTTTTTTTCTTCTGTGGCAGCATTAGATTCTGCTTATAAGGACAAGTATTGCCTTAATTAACAAATAATTAATAAATAAATAAACTGGGACATTTTTATTTTCAGAAGTGGAATAAGTGATGACTTCAAGAAATGGGAGTAAGAAAGCAAAGCAGAAATCTGATTTCTGCTGTCACCGATTTTATGCAACACGTACAGACATGGAAACAGCATGTTTATCTGGTGAGAAGATGCTACATATGTTCGCTTTAAAGAGTATTTGTGGGTACAGGAGACAGATGTATGTAGTCCTGACTGAAAGACATAATTCATCATTGGCAATAGATCAAATCTTTGACATGTGTTGATTTGTGAGGAAGCAAACTCCAAATATCTGACTGGCGCAGTGGATCAGGAGACTCATAATGGACCACACTGAGGTCTGATAGTCCAACAGAGATGCTTTATTAAGAAATCTTTGATAATACTGTATAATGAGTTATACGGTAGGCTCCCTGTTGAAATGTTGGCACTCAAAATGCCAATTGCCAAAAAAAGACCAAAACACAGGAAAATAGCAAATCTCGAAAATCACTCTTCTTCTTCAAACTACTTTTTGCGGGGGGACAATGCCCCTGTACCCCCAAACTTATATATACCAACTCTGCCATCATCACTATACCTCAAATAAAAGGGAATATTCAGAGAAATTATGTCTTGGACTAGATGTATACAGTCCCTAAGTTTCAGGACTCCCTGTAGCAGGTCCAGACATTTCAAATAGTCGCCTGTAAAGCATCTTATAATTTTAATATTAGAATCAGATGGCATTAGTTTGCTCTTCCTACAGAGTAAGGACAGTTTATTACGTCTGTATTGTCTGCACAGTCCCAAACACCTGGAAATAAAAGTGAACCACGTGCATGTAGTCTGCCCTACTCTAAGGGTAATAAGTCAGACTTCATGTATTGTAAATTGAGCCAGCATGGATAACTGGTTCATGAATTAGGTTAGAGTCATCTTAAGCAACAGTTCAGTCTATGCTTTAATACTGACCAAGTATTACTGCACCCTTATCGGCATCATTTAGTACATAGTTAGAAGGACTGCTGCAGTCATCTTTGATCTGAAACCTTTATTAAAACCATGTTAGGCTTGAGGAAGTCATTGATGTTAACTTGTATGACAGGACACTTACAAACTGACTTTCATGTACTTATTCACGAAGTGTGACTCTATGAGGGTTAAACTGTAAAAAAGACAGACATAAGTAAACCACTGGAATGTTTCAGTATACTGCACTGAGCAGAATTTTTACAAGCAAGGTTGTAGTTGACCAGAGGACACACTAACTGCAATTCTTCGTTATAGCAGTATTCATAACTGCCCCAGAATCATTTATAGGGCTTTTAATGACACTCAGCATTGCATGATGATAAAGACTTACCCAGGGCAACACTGACAAATTACAGCCTTTAATGCCTGAAGACTAAAAGGAATGCCTGCCAAGTCCTGAAATTTTTGCAACAATGTAATATTTCCAGGCCAGGCCTCAAAGAATTGCTAAGATGTCATAAACCGTGAATGGTACAGGAAAACTTGAATCTGTAGAGTTGTTCAAAATAAAATCATTTTACAGTTTCTTCTAAGCTACAGTTGCCTCTAAGCTACAAAATGTAATCTTGATGTTTTGTTTCATTTTTAACATAAAAATGGCTCATTTGCTGCAATACAGCAAAAGTTTTTTTTTCTGGCTGATATAACCTTTACTGTTATAACAGTTAACAGCACTGGAATTGTTTGTCCATTTGTTATGTTTCCACTGAAGCCGTGCAGATATACCGCTCCACCTATGAATGTTACAAATCATAGCACTGCACTTTCAAAATCATGATGGAGGATCAGAAAGAGGAGCCCTTATTTTTTTTCTTAGTTGAATGTGTTTTTGCAGTAGACCCTGTACAGTTAGTGATGATGGTTTTCGGCAGGATTAGTTCAGTCATATAATGATGTCCGTTCCCTTAAGGATTTCTGTTATAAAGTCATTTGGTAAATACAGGAAAAACAAGGCTAAATATGATGGCAGAAACTGTAGCGCCATGTGTATTCATAGTAGAGAGGCCTGTATACAGAATATTTCATTGCACTTTGCTTTGGATACACTTATGGAAATGTGGAAATTTTAATACTGCATTTTAACTATCTCTTCCCCCTACCTTATGACTCTTCTCTTAGCCCTTCAACTTCCTCTTTAATAATTTCTACAGCAGATGTTAGTTACTTAATTTACCCTACTCCTACATCCCTTTCCCATCCCCCCATGTGTCCCACTCATATTTCATTACACTTGAATTCGTAACCCCTTCACCCCCGACCCATCTAACTGCACTACTTCAACAGGTTTACAATTCCACCTCTACATTTTAAGATGGGACATTGCAGATTTCAGCTCATTATTTTCATAACATACTTTTCATGTATCCTTTTACTGAGGATCTTTTGGCCAACTCAGACTTCAGTTCTAAACCTCTTTGATTTAATGTGCATCACTGATGTCTGTAAGTACATATACTCCCAGTCACCCAAACCTTTTTGTTTATGTTGTCATAAACTCCTTGTAATGTTTCTTCCTGTAATCTTTAATATTTCTTCCTGGAATCTTCTGTTTTTCAGTGTGCTATAATTAAAATGTAGTATTGTTTAAAGTCTATTTTACTTACTTTCATTCCTTGACTACTACCTTGCTTTTAGAAGCAATCTAGGCTGTAGTGTTCTAAAATGTTTTTTTATATATGTTGTATCACTATCTTTAAGATGTTCTTCATGTTTCACTGTTGCAGTCATCACATTTGGGGTTATCTACTTGCAGGTTGCCCTCAGCTGGCCTGATTAACAAAGTCTTGGGTCCTGCGTCGGTTGCTGTCCCTTCTTCCTTGACGTCAGGTCGTCAGGTGTGTAAAACATGCAGCCGACACCATTACATCAGTCTTTCTTGCCGTGTGGTGCCCGAAGCAGAAGCAGTTCGCAATTGCCGGTTGGCCGACTCTTGAAATTTTCGTTTTCGAGTTTCAGAACCAAAGTCTTCAACTAAAGCTAAGCACCCCACTGGGGAAACTTTTTCTTGTTCCTTACCGATGTCAGTAAAAGTTAATAATTGCATTTCTTGTGGAAAGCAAATACCTCACAAAGATTTTCATTCGTACTGTATTCCTTGCCTAGGCCCTGACCACAACGTACCTTGCTAGCGGTTTTGTGCTTTATTTAATCAATGCACTATCCATCGTCTGTATATTTTCACCTCTAAATATTTCGGTTCAATTAGCCAGAAATGTCGTCGGTAAGCCATATGACTACCGGAATTCCCAAAAAACACAAAGATAAAGACAGAGACAGGCCGCCTAGGTCCAAAGCTGCCAACGACGCTTCTCCTAAGCCAGTCGCCAGTTCGCCAGTACTCAGTGAGGTACTTTTGCAGCCCCTGATACCCGCTACTTCTGATTTGCAGGCCTCTACTGAGACCCATTTGGAGTCCGGTATGCCACGAGATGCTTCAACTGTGGAACCTGTGGATGTCTCTACCTTGGATGGGTCCAGAGTCGCTGTGCAGGCACCGGCTTCTGAGGGTGTATTTAAGCCTACGGACTTGCATATTAAACCGACGCCTCCTTTTTCTTTAAGGCCTAAACCTCGAACCATGCCTAGAAAACCAACGCCCAGGCCGCATGCTCAGGCCTCTATGCCTAAAAAACAAATTATAAAAATGGCTGAAGATGTTATAACTTTAATCAGGGGAAGCCAACCACCCCCTTCTAAGAGACCTAGGACTGAAATTGGTTATGAATCTTCTGACCAGGATTCTGATTTTTCTGATTCTTCTGATGATCTGGATTTACACTTATCTACTTATGAGGATTCTGATGCAGAGGACTGTATTCCCCCTGCTTCCCCTCCAGAGGATTTTTCTTTTGGTGAAACCTTGCACACTTTAAGGGAGCATTTCCATTGGGAAAGTCAGGATTTTTCTGATTAGAAAAAGAGGCTTAGGGATTTCTTACTCTTGCCTCAGCATAGGCCTTTAGCTATACCTCCTGTACTAGACATTGTTGATGATGCCTTTTTGGAATTTAGTTTGGCCCCTGATTCTTTGCCTCCTGCTCCCAGAAAACCTGACAGATATTACAGGGTTCCTGATTCTCAGAAGTTCCTTTTTAAAAATCCTATTGCGGATCCAGAGACTATTTCACAGGGACCCAAGGGCATTAAGGCCTCTACTGCCAAAAACCCTACCCCTTCTGATAGAGACTCCAGGGCGCTGGATAGATGGGGTAAGAAGGTTTACACTTCTGCAACCTTGGCCATTAGGGCCTTAAACTGTCAGTTTCATATGTTAAAGTATCAACAACATATTACTGGATTGCTTAAACAGAAAATTATGTTAATTCCTGACTGTGCTGAAAATAAGGAATTACAGGATTTAATGCATTCTGCTGAACAGGTTGGAAAACATACTTTGCAATGTGGGTTTGATTCTTTAGAGGCCTCTTGCAGGGCTGCTGTCACTGGGTCTGTACTCAGAAGGCATGTTTGGCTTAAGGAGCAATCTTTGCTTAATCATGTTAAAGCTAAACTGTTGGATGCTCCCTTAAACCACTACCACCTGTTTGCCAACAAAGCTGAGGAAGTTCTTAAAAAGATGGAGGATAAAGCTAAATCTATGCAAACTGTTAAATATTTCTTACAAGTTCAGCCTCCTTTAGTAGGCATTGGCCCTCTAAGAATTGGTCCTTTCAGGCTCCTTCCAGGCCTTCTCAGTCCAAACTCAGACACAGCAGAAATCCCAAGTTTCAGTCCCAGGGTACGCACAAGACTAAGCAGTGGGGGGCTTCCGCTTCCAACTCTGGGAGTAGAAAGACTCCCCCCTATGGAAAACTGTCTCAATGACTTGATTTTAAAACTTCCAAGCACTTCTCAACTGAATGCTCCTTTAGGGGGAAAGATTGCTCTGCAGGCCAAAAACTGGGAACTCATTACCCAGGACAAATGGGTTTTAAATGTAGTTTCCCAAGGATACAGATTTCACTTCCACACGTTACCAACGCCAAAAGGTTGGCCAGATCTACCCCCAAATCAGTGGGCAGAGGCTCAAAAGCAAATACTCTCTCTTTTAAACATAAAGGCTATTCAGACTGTACCAGAAGAGGAAAAAGGACAAGGTTTCTACTCAAGACTTTTCCTGGTACCCAGAAAAGACAATTCATGGCATCCTATTCTGGACGTTTCTACTCTGAACACCTTTTTGTTGATTCCAAAATTCAAGATACTGACTCTTCACCAGTTGCTTACTATGCTAGGAAAAGATGCCTGGATGGTAACGCTCGATTTAAAGGAAGCATACCTGCACATCCCAATCAGGGAATCTTGCAGAAGATACCTATGCTTCAAAGCAGGCTACAATCACTACCAGTTCTCTGCACTGCCCTTTAGCTGATCTACTGTGCCCAGGGTATTCACAAAGTGCCTAGCCCCAGTCATTGCATTTTGCAGGCAAATAAATATTCAAATATACCAATACCTAGACGATTGTTTAATTCAGGCAGAAAGCCAGGACATACTTTTGAATCATCTGGCCTTTGTACAAAAGGTTCTAACTTGTCTGGGGTACACCATAAACAAAAATAAATCACACCTGGTACCCTGTCAACAAATCATATTCCTGGGAACAAGCTTGAATACAACTTCCCAGATGGCTATCCTCATGCCAGAGAAACAAATTCATTTGACAACCTACTTCAAACAATTGGCCACAAACCCCTACTATCTGCAAGGCAAATACTACAAGCCTTGGGGTTCATGGCCTCCTGCACTCTTCTGATTCCATATGCAAGACTGCATATGAGGAAACTACAATGGTATCTAAAAAGCTTATGGTGTCAACATTCTCAGGATCTAGAAGCAATGATTCCTATCATACCTTGCCTACGACTAGAGTTTATTTGGTGGGCAGAGGCCTGCCATCAAAACAAGGGACTACCATTCACACCACCCCCTGCCACCTAAACCCTAACAACAGACGCATCAGATTATGCATGGTGGGCTCCCCTGGCAGGGAAGTGCATTCAGGGCAAATGGAACCCAAGTCAAATGCACTTGCATATCAATCAAATAGAAATGTTAGCTGTACAGCATGCTTTGACAGCCTTCAAGGACCACATTCTTCCAGGACAATTAATGGTAAAGACAGACAACACCACTGTTATTTGGTACATAAACAAGCAGGGGGGTACATATTCTTACCCCCTATGCAAGACTAGCCATGGCATTGTGGAACACAGCCCTGAGCTACCAAGTGCATCTAACAAGCTCAATTCCTGCCAGGAAAACTAAATACACTGGCAGACGTACTAAGCAGAAACCTCATGGACCCATATGAGTGGACACTGGAACCAAGGATTTTCAACATGTTGACAAGCAAATGGGGGAGCCCAGATATAGACCTGTTTGTCTCCCTCCAGAACTATTAATTGGACAAATTTTGCACAAGGACTCCCCACAAACAAGCTTGGAAAGTGGATGCTCTGTCCTTCAGCTGGAAAAACCTATCAGTTTATGCCTTTCCTCCTCTGCCTCTGCTCTCCAAAGTACTACTAAAGATCAAACCAGACAAACCAAGGACGATTTTGATTGCACCAGACTGGCCACGCCAACACTGGTACCCCCTCTTGCGCAGTGTGTCACTGTTGGCCCCATGGCACCTGGCTCAAATTCCTACCCTATTGTCTCAGCAGGAGAACCAGATTCTGCACCCTCAGCTTCATGCACCGAACCTAGCAGCCTGGCTAATTATCTAATCTCTCCTTTACCATCCCTCAGTAAACCAGTGATGGATATCATTTTAGAGGCAAGGAGGCCTAGTACTAGAAAATCTTATGCTGAAAAATGAAAAAGATTCTGTGCCTGGAACCAGTCTCAAGGGATGAGCACAGCAGTGCCCAATTTACCTCAGATTTTACAATACTTAACTGAGATGCTTCACAAGAGCCAGTCTTTCTCCTCCATCAAAATTCACGCCTCAGCCATTTCAGCTCATTATTACACAGAACCTCCCCTCTTCTCTCATCCACTGCTTAAGCAGTTCCTCAGAGGGGCCAAAAATCTACGACCACCCAGGAGAGCCCCAACTCCAGCCTGGGACCTTAACTTTGTATTGGAAAAGCTCACCCTTCCTCCTTTCAAGCCAGCTGACACTGCGGATTTAAAAATCCTCTCTTAGAAAACAGCTTTCCTTTTAGCAATCACTTCAGCAAGAAGGGTATCTGAATTACAGGCCCTCATAGCAGTGGAGCCTTTCATCATCCTTCATGAGGACAGGGTGCCCCTTCATGCCCAAGGTGGTTTCCAATGTCGCCCTTAATCAGTCCATTCATTTGCCAACCTTCTTTCCTAACACACAGAACAAAGGGGAATGGATACTGCACTCCTTAGACATGAACAGACAGCTTAGATTCTACTTGGACAGGACTAAACCTCAAAGTAAATTTGAACAACTGCTGGTGGCATTTGCTGCAGGGGCAGAGGGGAAGGCTATATCAAAGCAAACCATTTCCAAATGGATAGGCCATTGCATTCATTTCTGCTACAAGCACCGTGGAAAACCTATCCCACAGGGGATCAGACCCCACTCAACCAGGGCTGCATCTTACCTCTACAGCCTTTCTCAGAGGCGTCCCTACCAGGGACATCCTAGAAGCTGCTACCTGGAGTTCAATACATACTTTCACCAAGCATTACCATCTGCCAATTTTCTCTAAATCCAGAGCTGGCTTTGCCACTGCAGTCTTGCAGGGCCTTATAGCTGGTCCTAATGGTATCTAAATTCCTCCTCCCATCCTTAGCTTTGGGAATCTACCCAAATGTGATGACTGCAACAGTGAAACACGAAGAACATAGTACAGTTGTGTACACTTACCATAAATGTAGATGTTCGAGTGTATTCACTGTTGCAGTCCTGGTTACCCTCCCTCCAGCCCCCTTTCTTCTTTTGGCTATATTTCTACTCTACTTTACTATGCTCAAAAGCTTTTTGGTGTATTTGCTTTTTTATTGGTGGTATAACCTTGTATATTTATAGATTTAATTGCTTCCCATTAGGGGGCACCTGACATCTGGGGCAAGACAAACTGATGTAATGGTGTCGGCTGCATGTTTTATACCCCTGATGACCTGACGTCATAGAAGAAGGGACAGCAACCAACGCAGGACCGAAGACTTTGTTAATCAGGCCAACTGAGGGCTACTGCAAGCAGATAACCCCAAATGTGATGACTGCAACAGTGAATACACTCGAACATCTACATTTATGGTAAGTGTACACAACTGTACTTTTCTTTTTGTTCTTCCCAGGCCAAGTTTTTTTTTCAAAGTTTAGAATACATACTTTGATTAATACAGCTACTTTGTTGATTTTAGAGACTGTGTAGTATACAGTAGTGCCCTAATATGTTATCTTGATATATGTTGTCTCTCACTGTAACCTTTGTCTTTTTGTTCCTGCCCCACTGAGATGGAAAATGATCCACAGGGATCAGTGCTTTACTCCACTTAACAAACTAAAACAAATAATTACAACAGTTGTCAATATCTGATAGTAGCAGTCATGTCCGAACTATCTGTGACATCTTTCAGTCATCATGCTGAATCCTGTACAACATCACGCACCTGTGCCTCGTACCATTTTCACATTATTTTTGCAGACATGCATGTATTGCTAACATTCACAACCTGTGCTGTAAACAGTCAAGTTAATGGAAATAAAAGGATTCTCTTTTCTCTGATTTGTTTCAGTTTTTCGAGAGGTTGATTTAGACTATCAGGGCTGTAGGGTGTGCAGCTGATCTGCAAAAAGCATTAGTAGTATTACAGCTTTTTAAATGTATCATACCAGTCTGTCAGATGGTGGTAGATCTGGCATTATACATTTGACTTCAGTGCTTCATAATAAGCCTATACCAGTGACTTCTGCCATGTGTATTTCTAAAGTTTTATCAGATAATTTGAATAATTACCTCAGCTCGTC